>NC_045985.1:4262881-4356216 GCF_010909765.2 Amblyraja radiata | reverse complement strand
ATTGTGTGCAGTTTTTGTAAAGGAGTGATTACTGACACACTGTAAGCTTTACTGTGAGTTTAATATAGCACGTGGCACACACGTCCCAGCACTGACTGCATCCAGTCTTCAGGCGTACTGGAACCTAGTGGGAGGAACAAAGGGAGGATACTACAGTTATACTAATATGATGAGGCGTGGTTAGTGGTGATGAGGTAACTACATTATAGGTTGCATGCATAACCCATCTACATCCTTCCCCTTACGATTCAAACAAGTTACTACAGTGGCAGGTTTATTATACAGAACCTGCATAGCTAAGCAAACTCTCCGTAGCGAGCCGGAGGTTTTACAATCCGACCCGAGCGAGTGCGCACAGCACCCTCACCCTCCCCGCCCGAAAGAATAGGAGGAGGGACAGGGACAGAAACAGGAGGGGGAGAGAAGATGGGTGGGGAACCCAGCTTGAAGGGGGAACGGAGAGGCACAGGTGAGCCAGGTGAGAATGAAGGGGTAGAACGAGCTGAAGTTGGAGAGAGAGACGACCTTGCAGGAGACAGCAGAGCCTGGGGAGCAAACCCGGGAGGAGCAGGGGGGGCTATCCGAGGCAAAATGACCGACCGTGGCATGCAGGGAGCAGATGGTACATTAGTGGAGGAAGGCTCGACACGCGATGGAGGGGTATACGGAATCGCAGGAGGTGGTTTGGGCTCGTTAACCGCCAACAGGTGCTGGCGGCTGCGTCGGTATACAGTCCCTTCGAAATCCACGAGGTAGGACCGTGGCGCGCTGTCAAACCCGACAACGGTGGCAAGTCGGGAATAGCCGGTGGGCGTCTGCAAACGGACGACCTGTCCAGGCATCAGGGGCGAAAGAGGGCGGCAGGATTTATCATGCGATCGTCGCTGGATCTCGTGCTTCTGGGCAATACGTTTCTGGACATCAGCAGGCTGCCGGACTTTGGGCATCAGGGACTGCTGGGCAATAGGCATCGGAGGGCGGACAACTCGGGACATGAGTCGCTGGGCAGGGGATCCCATGGTACTGTCTCTGGAAATGTTCCGAAGATTCAGGAGACCCTGATAGAAATCCCCGTTCGAGAGGCGGGTTTGTTCAAGCAGGTGCTTAGCGCTGCGGACCGCCCGTTCAGCTAGACCATTGCTTTGCGGGTACTCCGGGCTGCTGGTGAAATGATTAAAGTTCCACTTCGTGGCAAACGCTCGAAACTCGGTGCTGGTGAACTGGCGACCGTTGTCTGTCTGCAGCCGGACAGGGGAACCAAACGTGGCAAAGTGGCGGCGAAGCTTGCTGATCACCATCTCGGAGGTGATGGCAGGGAGGAGGTCCACCTCGAACCAATTCGAGTAAGAGTCTACTAGCACAAGGTAATGCCTCCCGCGCCAGTCGAAAATGTCGGCAGCCAGAGAAGACCAGGGCATGTCAGGTGCAGGCTGCTGCAAAAGTGGTTGTCTTTGCTGATGCGGGGCAAGCGAGTGACAGTCCGGACAGGAATCAACCCTGGCCTGGATGTATTTAGCCATGGCCGGCCAGTAGTACTGTTCCTGGGCATGTGAGATAGTGGCATCTGCCCCGGGATTACCCATGTGGGCGGCATCAAAATACAAGCCACGCAGCGAGGCCGGGATGACAACTTTGTGTCCTTTGATAATAATACCGTCACGGAGGACTAACTCATCGCGGACCAAAAAATAGGGGTGGACGCTGGCAGGCAACGAATTCCGCTTGGTGGGCCACCCGCGCTTGATGACAGCAGCAAGCTGCTGCAGGTCAGGGTCGTTAGCGGTATGTTCAACCAAGCACTGCAGCTGGTGAGAAGGGACGAAGTTAACGTTCAGTACCTGTAAGTCCGACTACTCGAAGGGGTGTTGGTCACAAGAGGCCCGGGGGGCCCGGGACAGTGCATCGGCCACATGCATCTCGGTGCCCCTCTTATATATGATTTTAAAGTCAAAGCGCTGTAGTTGCAGCATCATCCGCTGTAGCCTGGCAGGAGCGCAGTGTATTGGTTTGTTAAGTATCGTTACCAGTGGCTGGTGATCCGTCTCAACGGTGAACCTGGTGCCAAATAAGAAGTCCTTAAACTTCGAACACGCGAAAACCACCGCCAGCAGCTCCTTCTCTATCTGAGCATAGCGCTGCTCTGTGTCCGTCATGGTCCTAGAGGCATAGGAGATAGGCAGCAGCGAGTCGTCAGCGTGGGGTTGCAGGCAGGCAGCACCCAGACCAAATCGAGAGGCGTCGCAAGTGACCACGATCGGACGCAGCAGATCAAAAAACTTCAGTGTAGGTGTGCTGACCAGCCTCGTCTTCAGCAGGTCAAACGCCTGCTGGTGGTGTGGAAACCATGCCCAGGCAATGTCCTTCTTTGTGAGCTGTCTCAGGGGTACGCTCAATTCGCTGAGGTCGGGGATAAACTTCCCCAGGTAATTCACCATACCCAGGAAACGCTGCAGACTGACAACGTCTGTCGGGGCGGGCAGCTCTGAGATGGCGCTGGTCTTTTGCGGGTCTGGCTTCAACCCTTGGGCCGTGAAAATGTGGCCGACATATGTGACCTCAGGCACCCGGAACTTGCACTTTGACCGATTGAGCTTCAAATTTATCTGCCGAGCACGGTCCAAAATCCGCCGGAGGTTGTGGTCATGTTCGGCCACATCCCTCCCATAGACCAGAATGTCATCCACAATAATCGCGCAGGGCAGACCTGCAAATAATTGTTCCATTGAACGCTGAAATACCTCGCTGGCAGAGTTGATGCCGAACGGCATCCGTAAAAACTTAAACCTGCCGAAGGGCGTGCTGAACGTGGTCAGGTCCGTGGAGCGTTTGTCCAGTGGTATCTGCCAAAACGAACTTCTGGCATCGAGGACGGAGAACACAGTGGCTTGTCCCACCTGGGCGGCAACATCTTCGACAGTCCTCATGGGGTAGTGGGGCCGTTTAATCGCCATATTCAAGTCCTTAGGGTTGATGCATACCCGTATCTCATTTTTTCCTTTCTTCAACGTGGCGACCATGGTGGAGACCCATTCGGTTGGATCGCTGACAGCCTCCAGCACTCCCATGTTGACCATGTCCTTCAGCATATTTTCCACCTTGCCCTTCATGGCAAAAGACACTCTGTGGGGTGGACGGATCACAGGCACCACAGATGGGTCAGTCACGATCTTGTACACCAACGGCAGCTTCCCCAACTTGTCGTCAAACAGGTCTGGGTATTCAGATAGTGGATCCATCTCAGCTTGCACCTCGTGGACCGTAGGGTCAAACGACACCAGATCAAGATCCTGGCATGCCTGGTTGTTCAGCAACGTCACACAGTCACTGTCCAGAATGAAGAAAGACAGGTCCTGGGAAGATTTCTGCAGCACGCAGTGGAAGGTCGCCCTCCCCACAGGTGTTAGTTCCTCTCCCCCATAGGCACGCAAAACAGAGCGGTCTGCAATCAGCAGCTCATTATTCCTTATCTGGTGGAACAGCTTTGTTGACATTACGTTCACTTTTGCCCCCGTGTCGAGTTTAGCAGAGATGGACTTGTTGTTTACAGTTATGTTCACAGAAGGATCGGGGAGGCGAGATCGGCTGTGGAGGAGAGTGTAAATACTTACATCTCCCGTGGAATAGCTGAGCTCAGAGTCGGGGGCAGCGTCAACAGAGGGCTGAGAATCCATCTCGCTATCAACTTGTAGAAGGTTGTTTAGGAGTTGTCTGGGAGCTGAGGGCACTTTCCCACGGGACCTGCAGGCAGCTGCAAAATGGTTTCTTCTCCCGCAGAAATTGCAGGTCTTCCCAAGGGCTGGGCACTGTGATTCTGTGGAGTGCACGTAATTGCAGTTTGGACACTTTTGAGATCTCGGGTCCCGGGGTGTACGAACGGGCCGCGGTGGGGGGCGAAAGTTGTCCTTCATCCGTCGTTGTCCAGCAACACCAGTTAAATTTATGGCTCGGTTGTCAGACCCCCTCTGCCCATGCGGAGGGGTGACCACTTCGGCAATGCGGCACGCATGCATTGCCTGAGTCAGGGTTAGGTCAGGCCGTTGCAGCAGGTCGGCACGCAGCTTCTGATCGATCATACCAGTGACGAGAATGTCTCTGATGAGCTGGTCGCGCATGGTTTCAAATCGGCACCGCTGGGCAAGGTGCCGCAGGTCAGCGATGAAGCATTCAACAGGTTCATCCGGCTGTTGCTTGCGTGAGAAGAACCTGGCCCGCTCCAGTATACGGTTGGAGGGCAGGTCACATATCTCCGCGAATTTGCGCAAAAGACATACCGGGTCGTCGGCCGATTCAGCTGGCTCGACCGGCTGGTCGTTGTCATCCAGGACCGCTGGTTCGTAGACAAAGGCTTGAGCTCTCTTCATTGCGTCGGGACCGGCCAGGTTGAGCAGGAGTGATGCTTTGACCGCGGCTGGCTCGTTCCGGTGCGCAATATTGACGTAGTGAGTGTAGTCCATCACAAAAGTCGACCATCGCTCCGCAATGTCAGCGTCGAAGACAAGGGGAGATGGCTTTCGGCATGAGGATGCCATGTCAAGGGAAACCCAACACTGGGCACTAACGGGGACAAAATAAATGAAAACCGGTAAACGGGAAACGCGAGTTCTTTTTAAACTTCTGACACCATGTAAAGGAGTGATTACTGACACACTGTAAGCTTTACTGTGAGTTTAATATAGCACGTGGCACACACGTCCCAGCACTGACTGCATCCAGCCTTCAGGCGTACTGGAACCTAGTGGGAGGAACAAAGGGAGGATACTACAGTTATACTAATATGATGGGGCGTGGTTAGTGGTGATGAGGTAACTACATTATAGGTCGCATGCATAACCCATCTACAGTTTTGGTCTCCAAATTTGAGGAAGGACATTCTTGCTCTTGAGGGAGTGCAGTGTAGGTTTACAAGGTTAATACCCGGGGTGGCGGGACTGTCATATGCTGAGAGAATGCAGCGGCTGGGCTTGTACACTCTGGAGTTTAGAAGGATGAGAGGGTATCTTATTGAAACATATAAGATCATTAAGGGTTTGGACACACTAGAGGCAGGAAACATGTTCCCGATGTTGGGGGAGTCGAGAACCAGGGGCCACACAGTTTAAGAATAAGGAGTAAGCCATTTAGAACGGAGATGAGGAAACAATTTTTCACACAGAGTTGTGAGTCTCTGGAATTCTCTGCCTCAGTGAAGGCCGGTTCTCTGGATACTTTCAAGAGAGAGCTAGATAGGGCTCTTGAAGATAGCGGAGTCAGGGGATATGGGGAGAAGGCAGGAACGGGGTACTGATTGTGGATGATCAGCCATGATCACAGTGAATGGCGGTGCTGGCTTGAAGGGCCGAATGGCCTACTCCTGCACCTATTGTCTCTCTTCCCAGAGTTTGAGCGTTCTGGAGGGGGGTGGATAGAAGGGAGGAAACGTCCGAGTGATTTCAACAGCTGAGGTAGCAAAGGGTGGTCATGTAGGAGGTGTCTTTCATCCTCTGATTGTCCGAGGCGTTCTTTTTGACTAGCTACAGCTCTTCTGATTCCACGGGGTGCAATGCCAGAGAGTAGGTAGATCATTGTCAGTCTTGGTAGGTTTCATGAACCTACTGATGCAGCGACAACCTGTGGTTAGGGAGAACCCAGAAGAGAACTGTGATGGGAGAGCAGCAAACTATAGATGCCCGAAGCCTTAATATGTTAGAAAATATATATAGTGGTGGCCAGGTGCGACAATATCTGTGGCGAAACACAGAGAGAGAGAGAGAGAGAGAGAGAGAGAGAGAGAGAGAGAGAGAGAGAGAGAGAGAGAGAGAGAGAGAGAGAGAGAGAGAGAGAGAGAGAGAGAGAGAGAGAGAGAGAGAGAGAGAGAGAGAGAGAGAGAGAGAGAGAGAGAGAGAGAGAAAGAGTGAACGTTCCAACTATTTCAGAAAGAACTGCAGAATTCTTAAGGGGTTGGACAGGCTAGAGGCAGGAAGATTATTCCCGATGTTGGGGAAGTCCAGAACAAGGGGTCACAGTTTAAGGATAAGGGGGAAGTCTTTTAGGACCGAGATGAGAAAAACAATTTTCACACCGAGAGTGGTGAATCTGCGGAATTCTCTGCCACAGAAGGTAGTCGAGGCCACAGTTCATTGGCTATATTTAAGAGGGAGTTAGATGTGGCCCTTGTGGCTAAAGGGATCAGGGGGTATGGAGAGAAGGCAGGTACAGGATACTGAGTTGGATGATCAGCCATGATCATATTGAATGGTGGTGCAGGCTCGAAGGGCCGAATGGCCTACTGCACCTATTTCCTATGTTCTAGCTGCAGTTCTTTCTTAAATAGTTGGAACGTCCAACCTTTCTTTCTCTCTCTCTCTCTGTGTGTTTCGCCACAGATATTGTCGCACCTGGCCACCAATATATATACATATTCTAACATATTAAGGCTTCGGGCAATTATTCAGCACAGTGTCGTTGAAACCAAAGATCCGCTCTATAATGATTTCAAGAAGGAACTGCAGATGCTGGAAGATCGAAAGTACACAAAAATGCTGGAGAAACTCAGCGGGTGCAGCAGCATATATGGAGCGAAGGAAATGGGTGACGTTTCGGCCCGAAACCCTTCTTCAGATTGATGGGGGGGGGGGGGGGGGGGGGGGGAGGAAGGGAGGAGGAGGAGCCCGAGGGTTGGGGGATGGGAGGAGACAGCTCGAGGGTTAAGGAAGGGGAGGAGACAGCAAGGGCTAGCAAAATTGGGAGAATTCAATGTTGATGCCCTCCGGACGCAGACTACCCAGGCGGAATATGAGGTGCTGTTCCTCCAATTTCCGGTGTTGCTCACTCTGGCAATGGAGGAGACCCAGGACAGAGAGGTCGGATTGGGAATGGGAGGGGGAGTTGAAGTGCTGAGCCACCGGGAGTTCAGGTAGGTTATTGCGGACTGAGCGGAGGTGTTCGGCGAAACGATCGCCCAACCTCCGCTTAGTCTCCCCGATGTAAATCAGCTGACATCTAGAGCAGCGGATGCTGTAGATGAGGTTGGAGGAGATACAGGTGAACCTTTGTCGCACCTGGAACGACTGCTTGGGTCCTTGAATGGAGTCGAGGGGGGAGGTGAAGGGACAGGTGTTGCATTTTTTGCGGTTGCAACGGAAAGTGCCCGGGGAGGGGGTGGTACGGGAGGGAAGGGAAGAATTGACAAGGGAGTTGCGGAGGGAGCAGTCTTTGCGGAGCGCTGTAATCTTTTTAAGAAGGAACTGCAGATGCTGGAAAATCGAAGGTACACAAAAATGCTGGAGAAACTCAGCGGGTGCAGCAGCATCTATGGAGCGATGGAAATAGGTAACATTTCGGCCCGAAACGTTGCCTATTTCCTTCGCTCCAAAGATGCTGCTCAAAAATGATAGAGGAGCTCCTCTAAGATCTTTGATGCTGCTGCACCCGCTGAGTTCCTCCAGCATTTTTGTGTACCATCCGCTCTATAATCATTGGTGGAAACTCGAGGTACTGCAATGGTTCGCAGCTTTCCTGAATGAGGAAGGGGTTTGAAGCAGGAAGTGCTCGGAGTTAAAAATGGCTTCGAAGGAACAGATTCAGAGTTTAACCGAGGACGCGATGTGTCCCATTTGCCTGCATGTGTTCACCGACCCGGCCACACTGGAGTGCGGGCACAACTTCTGCCGCTCCTGTATCACACAGCGCCGGGACAGGGAGGGGAGAAACTCCTGCCCGGAATGTGGAGAGGAGTTTACAGACCGCATCCTCAAAGAAAACCGGGCCTTGGCCAGTATGATCGAGAAAGCTCGAGCACTGTGTGGGAACACGGAATGGAAGGAAAAACTTCACTGCGAGGAACATCAGGAAGAACTGAAGCTGTTTTGTGAAACCGACAAGAAACTGATCTGTGTGATTTGTGTAGCAGCGCGGAAACAGAGATCACCGCCTCCTGTCCATTGAAGAAGCTGCTGAAGCCTTCAAGGTAAAAGCAAACACATGTTGATCACCTTGATCAGTTTCCCTTTCTGCTTTCCGCAGAGGCCCATCCTTCCCCGCCTGCCTGCTTCACCTCTGGCAGTACTTTCCCTGCAAACACGGAGTCCTTGCCCCAATAAAATGTTCCCAATGTTGGGCGAGTCCAGAACCAGGGGCCACACAGTCTTAGAATAAAGGGGAGGCCATTTAAGACTGAGGTGAGAAAAAAAACATTTCCACCCAGAGAGTTGTGAATTTGTGGAATTCCCTGCCACAGAGAGCAGTGGGGGCCAAATCACTGGATGGATTTAAGAGAGAGTTAGATAGAGTTCTAGGGGCTAGTGGAGTCAAGGGATATTGGGAGAAGGCAGGCATGGGTTATTGATTGGGGACGATCAGCCATGATCACAATGGATGGCAGTGCTGGCTCGAAGGGCCGAATGGCCTGCTCCTGCAACTATTTTCTATGTTTCTAATACCTTCTCTCTAACACCCTTGTACCTTGTACTTTCCGAAGAGTCCACCAGGGACAATACTGGAAGCTGGACAATTTTATATTGGGCAGTTTTTATATTTCTGATTAGGGCCAGGATGCTTAGGCATGAAAAACTCTGAAATAGGCAGGCAAAAAAACCATAATAAAATTACAAAAAAGGCGCGTAAATGGCATTTATTGACATAAAAAGGCATTTATTTCCACCACCAAAATATGGTTAAATATGATAATATAAAGGTATACTACATTAAATGACCAAAGTTGCCAGGTTACACATAATTACTAGCATTTTTTTCAAATTATCTGGTGTTAAACTGTGCCGTCTATCAGACAGAATATGCTTCATTTGTGAAAAACTTTTTTCTACCTCAGCCGAGGTCACTGGTGCATACCCGAAACAAGCTACAGGCTCTATATTCATGTCGATATCTTGTGCATTACAACTACCTTTGAGAACTTTAGCTATGTTTGGTATTTCTTCAAGATATTTGCTAGCTAAAATCGCTCTATCACTTTTTTTTTGTACGTCTTTACCGACATCGCCAGGATCTTTAACAATATCGTCAGTGACTTTGTTGAAAACCTGCAAGTTATTCTCTAATTTATACAATGTTAACACGTTAATAATAACATTAATATTAACGTGTTAACATAGTAAACAACATCGTAATCACGGTACAACTGGAGAAAATAGCATGAGCTTTTAACAAAACGGCGAAAAAAGGCTGATTTAGGCACTCGATCGCGAAAAAGGCATTATCTTGGTGAAATTATCAAAAAAGGCATGAAAAGGCACATGGCATTAATGGAAAAATCCTGGCGCTATTTATGACAATAAACATTAGGTGCAGGAGTAGGCCATTCGGCCCTTCGAGCCAGCACCGCCATTCAATGTGATCATGGCCGATCATCCCCAATCAGTACCCTGTTCCTGCCTTCTCTCCATATCCCTTAACTCCGCTATCCCTAAGAGCTCTATCTAGCTCTCTCTTGAAAGCATCCAGAGAATTGGCCTCCACCGCCTTCTGAGGCAGAGAAATCCTCACACTCACAACTCTCAAACCAATTAACCTACAAACCTGTACGTCTTTGGAATGTGGGAGCAAACCGAAGATCTTGGAGAAAACCCACATCAGTCACAGGGAGAACGTACAAACTCCGTGCAGACAGCGCCCATAGTCGGGTTCGAACCCGGGTCTCCGGCGCTGCATTTCGCTGTAAGGCAGCAACTCTACCGCTGCACCACGGTGACTGGGGCACACTGCGCCATCCATGCAGGTAACCCTGCTGTTCTTCCAGACGAGAGAGAGAGAGTTTCTCATGCACCTCCTCTACAGCAGCAACGTTGAGTACAGGAGCAAAGAGTACAGTTTTTGCTCCTGCCTTCTGCAGTTGTACAGGGCCCAAGTGAGGCCACACCTGGAGTATTGTGTGCAGTTTTGGTCTCCCAACTTGAGGAAGGACTTGCTATTGAGGGAGTGCAGCGTAGGTTCACCAGGTTAATTCCCGGGATGGCGGGACTGTCATATGCTGATACAATGGAGCAGCTGGGCTTGTACACTCTGGAATTTAGAAGGATGAGAGGGTATCTTATTGAGACATATAAGATTATTAAAGGTTTGGACACGCTAGAGGCAGGAAACATGTTCCCGATGTTGGGGGAGTTCAGAACCAGGGGCCATAGTTTAGGAATAAGTGGTAAGCCATTTAGAACGGAGATGAGGAAACACTTTTTCACACAGAGTTGTGAGAACATACAATTCTCTGCCTCAGAGGGCGGTGGAGGCCGGTTGCTTTCAAGAGAGAGCTAGATAGAGCTCTTAGGGATAGCGAAGTTAAGAGATATGGGGAGAAGGCAGGAACGGGGTACTGATTGTGGATGATCAGCCATGATCACATTGAATGGTGATGCTGGCTTGAAGGGCCGAATGGCCTACTCTTGGGAAATTGACGAGGGTAAAGCAGTGGATGTTGTCTATATGGACTTTAGTAAGGCCTTTGACAAGGTTCCTCATGGAAGGTTGGTTAAGAAGGTTCAACTGTTGGGTTTAAATGCAGGAATAGCAAGAGGGATTCAGCAGTGGCTGAATGGGAGAAGCCAGAGGGTAATGGTGGATGGCTGTTTGTCGGGTTGGAGGCAGGTGACTAGTGGGGTGCCTCATGGATCTGTGTTGGGTCCTTTGTTGTTTGTCATGTACATAAATGATCTGGATGAAGGGGTGGTAAATTGGATTAGTAAGTATGCAGATGATACCAAGATAGGGGGTGTTGTGGATAATGAAGAGGATTTCCAAAGTCTACAGAGTGATTTAGGCCATTTGGAAAAATGGGCTGAAAGATGGCAGATGGAGTTTAATGCTGATAAGTGTGAGGTGCTACATCTTGACAGGACAAATCAAAATAGGACGTACATGGTAAATGGTAGGGAATTGAAGAATGCAGGTGAACAGAGGGATCTGGGAATAACTGTGCACAGTTCCCTGAAAGTGGAATCTCATGTAGATAGGGTGGTAAAGAAAGCTTTTGGTGTGCTGGCCTTTATAAATCAGAGCATTGAGTACAGAAGTTGGGATGTAATGTTAAAATTGTACAAGGCATTGGTGAGGCCAATTCTGGAGTATGGGGTACAATTTTGGTCGCCTAATTATAGGAAGGATGTCAACAAAATAGAGAGAGTACAGAGGAGATTTACTAGAATGTTGCCTGGGTTTCAGCAACTAAGTTACAGAGAAAGGTTGAACAAGTTAGGGCTTTATTCTTTGGAGCGCAGAAGGTTAAGGGGGGACTTGATAGAGGTCTTTAAAATGATGAGAGGGATAGACAGAGTTAACGTGGATAAGCTTTTCCCACTGAGAGTAGGGAAGATTCAAACAAGGTGACATGACTTGAGAATTAAGGGACAGAAGTTTAGGGGTAACATGAGGGGAACTTCTTTACTCAGAGAGTGGTGGCTGTGTGGAATGAGCTTCCAGTGAAGGTGGTGGAGGCAGGTTCGTTTTTATCATTTAAAAATAAATTGGATAGGTATATGGACGGGAAAGGAATGGAGGGTTATGGTCTGAGCGCAGGTATATGGGACTAGGGGAGAATACGTGTTCGGCACGGACTAGAAGGGTCGAGATGGCCCGTTTCCTTGCTGTAATTGTTATATGGTTATATGGTTATAATTGTGGATGATCAGCCATGATCATATTGAATGGCAGTGCTGGCTCGAAGGGCCGAATGGCCTACTACTGCACCTATTGTCTATTGTCCTAATACCCCGGGAAATCCTTCGGTTGCCAACCACCTGTTTAAATTTCACATTCAAATGTTTAATCAATAACGTTTTATTATTAATGTTTAATGTTTTATGTGTCATCGTGTGTCATGTTGTCACTTGCAGGAGGAGCACCAAGGCCAATTCCTTGTATGTGAATAGTTGGCCAATGAACTTAATCATTCATGAGGTCGCGGGGCTTCTCCCCCCCCCCCCCCCCCCCTGGACCCGGGGCCGCGCTGCCCGAATCTCCCCCCGACTCCCGGGGACTCTCTGATTCTCTGCTTCTCCCCCCAGTCTCCGTCACCCTGGATGTGGAAACAGCGGGTCCGAGGCTCGAGGTGTCTGAGGATCGGAAGATGGTGACACATGACTTAGAACCCGGAGTAAAAATATTGAAGAAAATACGCGCAGATATCAGGAAACACCTTGCACCTCGTCCATTTGTGCTGGGATCGGAGGGATTCACATCGGGGAGACATTACTGGGAGACGGAGGTGGCGGGGAGTCGGGGCTGGTGTCTGGCAGTCGCCGCAGAGTCTGTGGAGAGTATGGGAACGGTCAAGCTGACCCCGGAGACTGGAGTCTGGAGCATCGGGCGTGATGGTGACGGGCTCGATGCGCTCACCTCCCCTCTACCCCGCCTCCACGCCCGTCCCATCCCCGGGAGGGTGGGAGTTTATCTCAGTTACGAGCCCGGGACAGTTTCTTTTTACAACGCGGACAACAGGTACCATCTCCACACCTTCACCGGGAATAAATTCACGGGGAAACTCTATCCTCTCTTCGCGGCTTGGGGTGGAAGACAGGGTAGAGTCCCGGGACCGGCGTCAGGAGCGGGGCTCAGGGGCTGTGGGGCAGAAACCCGGTGGACAACAGGTCGGCGCTGAACGAACGGCTCCCATTTAATCCCCAAATTCCGCGTCGTGAAACAAACGCCAGTGAGCGCGGAAATAAAACCAGGGGGAATGTAAATGTGGGAAGAGTGAAATAAACACAAACTGAATTTAGACCTGTGGATTTGTTCATTTTAACGCGTTAAATGTGTCCATCAACGGAATGGATTTTTAAACTTCGGTCGTGGCTGACCTGACCATGGGTGTCTCCAGGGTTGGAGGACGCCTGTGCGTGACTTTATTTAACGTGGGGAGACTGGTGCACACCTGCCACCCCACGGTCCTTGACAGATCTGGGTCGGGATCCAGTGGCATGGAGTCCAAGACGACCGGAGACCCTTTTCTGCCGCAGCCTTCCTAGCCGTTGTGACGCTCCATTAAGGTCAGCCATCGTCCTCCGCCTATTCCACCGTTGAGGTCTTGGTTGGATCGCTCTTTGTCAGAGACCTCCCCCTCGACCTTACCGCCATCGGTGGTCCTACCAGGAGCGTAGATAGCTCCAGGCGGCATCGCTCTCAGGATCTCAGGACCACACAAGCTTCTCCACCACGAACAAGGTGACAATCCACCGAGAAGACATAGTTTCGTTAAAATACATCGAATAGGAGGCATTAGTGTTGTATTTGCAATATTATTGTTTGTTTGTCTTCTTAATATAATAACTGGTCTTTTTTGGTGTAGGTCACGGAGTTTACAGAGTACAATGCTTACATATCTGCTCTGCTGCAAGTGAGAATCTCATTGTTCCGTTTTGCAGAAATGAAAATAACATTCTCTGGACTTCTGACTTGATATGAACTGATTGAACTGTGTGATTGGTGGCGGTACACGGAGTGTCCACCTTTCTGATCAATAGACAATAGGCAATAGGTGCAGGAGTAGGCCATTCGGCCCTTCGGGCCAGCACCGCCATACAATGTGATCATGGCTGATCATCCCCAATCAGTACCCCGTTCCTGCCTTCTCCCCATATCCCCGGACTCCGCTATCGAGGGGGGAGAGGAGAGGAAGAGGCGAGAGGAAGAGGGGGGGGGGGGAGCAAGAGGGGGGGGAGAGGAAGGGGAAGGGGAAGAGAGAGGAATGGGAAGGGGAAGAGAGGAAGGGTGGGAGAGGAAGGGGGAGAGGAACAGGGGGGGGAGAGGAAGAGGGGGGGAGGAAGAGGGGGCAGAGGAATAGGGGGGGAGAGAGAGGAGAGGGAGGGGAGAGGAAGAGAGGGGGGAGAGGAAGAGAGGGGGGAGAGGAAGAGAGGGGGGAGGAAGAGGGGGGAGGAAGAGGGGGAGGAGGAAGGGGGGGAGGAAGAGGGGGGAGAGGAAGAGAGGGGGAGAGGAAGAAGAAGGGGGGGAGAGGAAGAGGAAGGGGGGAGAGGAAGAGGAAGGGGGGGGGGAGATGAAGAGGAAGGGGGAGAGAGAGGAAGGGGGGGAGAAAGTGGGGGGGGGGAGAAAGTGGGGGATGGGAGGGAAGTGGAAATGGGGGGGGGGGGGAGAGGGGGAGAAAGTTGGGGGGAAGGGAGAAAGGGGGAGAAGAGAAGGGTCGGGTGGGCGGTGGGAGCAGACCGTCCCAACTCTGCTGCAGCTGATGTTGCCGGAGCCAACGACCCCTCTCCACCCCGGCCTCGTGTGCCGGCGCTGCGACCCACAGCCCGTGACAGAGCGGCCCACAGAGGGAGACGGGGCGGAGGGGCAGCCGTGGCCAGGACAGCGCTGACCGCGGGGGGGGGGGGGGGGGGGGGGGGGGAGGGGGGGAGACTGAGTGGGGCTGTCCCGGGGGATGTGTTCCTTCGGCCCTTTACACCTTGGTGCTCGGGTTCAGAGCAAACCTTCCCGCTTTCAATGACAGCACTCACAAATATGTATAGCACAAAAATTGACAATTTCAGCGGGGTTTTTTTTAACAGATAAGAAGGTACGCGTCCCGAGTGTTAACAGTGTGTGCCGGAAGCTGCCATGTCCTCCAGAAGGATTGAGCTGCTCCGTGCGTCACGCCCTTACGTGCAACCCCCCCTACAGGACATTTGGCCAGTGGATCCACGTGAGTGAAAAACAGTTTGAACCAGGACGTGCCGGAGTTAACATGGCTGCGAAAGACCAGGTGGAGAGTTGGACCGAGGAGGTAGTTTGTCCCATCTGCCTGGATTTCTTCACCGATCCGGTGTCACTGGAGTGCGGGCACAACTTCTGCCGCTCCTGTATCACACAGAGTTGGGACAGCGAGTGGAGAAACTCCTGCCCGGAATGTAGAGAGGAGTTTGTGGACCGCAGCCTCAGGGTTAGTCGGGCCTTGGCGAAACTGTCTGAGAAAGCTCGAACACTGAGCCTGAATACGGAACGCAAAGTAAGTAAACTTCACTGCGAGGAACATCAGGAAGAACTGAAGCTGTTTTGTGAAACCGATCAGAAACTGGTCTGCCTGATCTGCCGAGACGCGCGGGAACACAAGTCTCACAACTTCATGCCGATTAAAGAAGCTGTTGAAATGTGCAAGGGGGAAAAACCAAACTCCATTTTGCTCTCTTTACTTGTTCACCTTCCTGATTCGCGATTCTCGCTAACCCCTTTGTTCTCTGATCCCAGCATCAGGTTAAATCTTCCTTACAATATCTCATCGAAAAGAAGTTAGAGTTCGAGGACATGGAGCGGCTGCAGAAAGGGAAGATTTCCGGAGTTCGGGTAAGGAGGAGTTTCTGGGTTTGTGTAATTTTTCACCCATTAATGCATGATGGACATACTGGAATAAATTTGCTGCTGTAATTAACCCTGTGAAAATGGGTAGACATAAATGCTGGAGAAACTCAGTGGGCGAGGCAGCATCTATGGAGCGAAGGAATAGAGTCGAGAGTCAAGAGAGTTTTATTGTCATGTGTCCCAGATAGGACAATGAAATTCTTGCTTGCTGCAGCACAACACAATATGTAAACATAATACAGAACAGGAGATAAAAGTTTGGACAATCATCAGCTGACCAATGACCTGAATGAGTTTTACTGCAGGTTTGAACATCAGAAACATAACCCTGGTACAGGGTTAACCAACACAGCTAGACCCCAGTCTACAAAGAATGGACCCTATACCCTCTCCTTCCCATTCACCACTTCACACCTACTTAAGGCAAGACTCCAGTATGAAAAGACTGTCACTTCACACCCAGTCACACCCTGACCTCAGTCTGCAAAGACGGGATAGACTTGGCTTGTACTCGCTAGAATTTAGAAGATTGAGGGGGATCTTATAGAAACTTACAACATTCTTAAGGGGTTGGACAGGCTAGATGCAGGAAGATTATTCCCGATGTTGGGGAAGTCCAGAACAAGGGGTCACAGTTTAAGGATAAAAGGGAAGCCTTTTTGGACCGAGATGAGAAAATCATTTTTTACACAGAGAATGGTGAATGTGTGGAATTCTCTGCCACAGAAGGTAGTTGAGGCCAGTTCATTGGTTATATTTAAGAGGGAGTTAGATGTGGCCCTTGTGGCTAAAGGGATCAGGGGGTATGGAGAGAAGGCAGGTACAGGATATTGAGTTGGATGATCAGCCATGATCATATTGAATGGCGGTGCAGGCTCGAAGGGCCGAATGGCCTACTCCTGCACCTATTTTCTATGTTTCTACACCCACCCCCCTCCAATCAACACCACACCCAATCATCCACACCCTCTGTGCTGCAAAAATCACTTATCAAATATCAACAATAAAAATAGTGGAGAAGTTTTTCAGAGGACAAAAGAGCCGGAAATCTCCAGGACCTGACAATGTTTCCCCCTCTACTCTTAAGCTCTGATCCAAACAACTGGCACCGGTCTATACAGACATTTGTATCCAGTCCCTGCAAACATGTACTGTCCCTGCCTGCTTCAAAGTTCCCACTATTGTCCCTGTACCCAAAATGGCAAGAATTGAAGGCAGTGAAGAAAGCGAATGGTATGTTAGCTTTCATAGCAAAAGGATTTGAATATAGGAGCAGGAAGGTTCTACTGCAGTTGTACATGGTCTTGGTGAGACCACACCTGGAGTATTGCGTACAGTTTTGGTCTCCAAATCTGAGGAAGGACATTATTGCCATAGAGGGAGTGCAGAGAAGTTTCACCAGACTGATCCCTGGGATGTCAGGACTTCCATATGAAGAAAGACTGGATAGACTCGGCTTATACTCGCTAGAATTTAGGAGATTGAGGGGGGCTCTTGTAGAAACTTACAAAATTCATAAGGGGTTGGACAGGCTAGATGCAGGAAGATTGTTCCCGATGTTGGGGAAGTCCAGGACAAGGGGTCACAGCTTAAGGATAAGGGGGAAATCCTTTAAGACCGAGATGAGAAGAACCTTTTTCACACAGAGAGTGGTGAGTCCCTGGAACTCTCTGCCACAGAGGGTAGTTGAGGCCAGTTCATTGGCTATATTTAAGAGGGAGTTGGATGTGGCCCTTGTGGATAGGGGAATCAGGGGGTACGGAGAGAAGGCAGGTACAGGATACTGAGTTGGATGATCAGCCATGATCATATTGAATGGCGGTGCAGGCTCGAAGGGCCGACTGGCCTACTCCTGCACCTATTTTCTATGTTTCTATTCTAATTACTTGTCTTAATGACAAGAAGTCGCACTGACCTCTGTAGTCATGAAGACACTCGTAAGGCTTGTGCTGGCCAAGCTGAAAAATATCACGAACACTCTGCAGTTTGCATATCGGGCCAATAGATCTGTGGATGATGCAGTCAACCTGGGCCTGCTCTTCATCCTCAAGCACCTAGACCACTAGGGGACCTATGCGAGGATCCTGTGTGTTGATTATAGCTCTGCATTCAACACCATTGTGCCAGAGCTACTACACTCCAAACTTTCCGGGTTGACTGTGCCTGAACCCCTCTGTCAGTGGATCACCAGCTTCCCGACAGACAGGAAGCAGCATGTGAGGCTGGGAAAGCACATCTCGAACCCGCAAAAGCTCAGCATAGGAGCACCGCAAGGCTGCGTACTCTCCCCTCTCCTCCACTCTCTCTACACCAACGACTGCACCTCCACAGACACCTCTGTCAAGCTTCTTAAGTTTGCAGATGACACAACCCTGATTGGGCTGATCCAGGACGGGGAGGAATCTGCCTACAGACAGGAAATGTCACAGCTGGTGTCCTTGTGCCATCGCAACAACCTAGAGCTCAATGCTCTTAAGACGATGGAATTGATTGTAGACTTTAGGAGAGCTCCCCCTCCCCTCACCCCACTCACCATCATCAACACCACAGTCACATCTGTGAAGTCTTTTAAGTTCCTGAGAACCATCGTCTCCAAGGACCTTTAGTGGGGGGCTACCATCGACTCCACAGTCAAAAAGGCACAACAGTGGATGTACTTCCTACGGCAGCTGAGGAAGCACAATCTGCCACAGGCAATGATGGTCCAATTCTACACGGCCATCGTAGAGTCTGTTCTCACCTTCTCCATCATGGTCTGGTTTGGCTCAGCCACCAAGCACGACACCTGGAGGCTGCAGCGAATCAGCAGGGAAGGTTATTGGCTGCAACCTTCCCTCCATTGATGAACTGTACACTGCAAGGGCCAGGAAGCGAGCGGGCAAGATCATCTCTGACCCCTCTCACCCTGGCCACAAACTCTTTGAATCACTTCCCTCTGGAAGGCGACTCCGGACTGTCAAAGCTGCCACAGCCAGACATAAAAACAGTTTTTATCCACGAGTAATTGCTCTACTCAACAGCCAAAAATCTGTAGCCTGCCTTTGATCTGTTATTTTGTTGGTTCACATGCTTGATCAATGGTGTTTTATCATTAATGTTTTATTATTATTAATGTATAGTGTTTTCTGAGTCATTCGTAACTGTCATTGTATGTCATGTTGTTACTTGTGGGCGGAGCACCAAGGCAAATTCCTTGTATGTGAATACTTGGCCAATAAACTTACGTACTTACTTATTTATATACCATAGACCATATATGTACACAATAAATAAACAGATAAAGTGCAATAGGCTGTTATAGTTCAGAGTTTGTTTGATGGTGAGTTTAATAGCCTGATGGCTGTGGGGAAGCAGCTATTCCTGAATCTGGATGTTCCTGATTTCAGGCTCCTGTACCTTCTTCCCGTTGGCAACGGAGAGATGAGTGTGTGGCCAGGATGGTGTGGGTCCTTGATGATGCTTCCAGCCTTTTTGAGGCAGCGACTACGATAGATCCCCTCGATGGTGGGAAGGTCAGAGCCGATGATGGACTGAGCAATGGTCACAACTTTCTGACATTTCAATAGGTGACATTTCGGGTCGAGACCCTTCTTCAGACAGATTTGGGGGGGGGGGGGGGGGGTAGAAGAAAGGAAGATGCGGTGACATTAGGCTGTGGGAGAGCTAGGAAGGGGAGGGGAAGGAGGGAGTAATCGGCTGTGGGTAAACTGGGAAGGTAATTTCTCCAGCATTTTTGTCTACCTTCGATTCCTTCGCTCCATAGATGCTGCCTCACCCGCTGAGTTTCTCCAGCATTTTTGTCTACCTTCGATTTTTCCAGCATCTGCAATTCCTTCTTAAACAAACTGTGAAAATGGGTAGTCTGTGAAACGAATGTATGAATGGACACTAAAAAACTGGAGCAACTCAGCAGGACAGGCGGCATCTCTCGAGATAGGAATGGGTGACGTTTCGGGTCGAGACCCTTATTCCGAATAAGTACTGATTGGGGATGATCAGCCATAATCACATTGAATGGCGGTGCTGGCTTGAATGGCCAAATGGCCTACTCCTGCATCTATTGTCTATTGTCTATTGAAGTATAATACGAAGAAATAATATATTTTTTATTTTTTTATTTTTTTAAATTTATTTATTAGAAGTAGACATATTATAAAATGTAGTTACATATTATAGTAAAAAAAAAATTTTTTCATATACATCAGTCATACATTATTAAAGTTTTCCATTATCAATTACTTCTGCTTCTAGTATTTTTATTTTTTATAGAAAGCGAGAAAAAGAGAGGGTAGAAAGTTACAAATAAAAAAGAAAGCAAAAAAACCCCCAAAAAACAACACAACAGAAAAACAAGGGAGGTGGAATGGGTTACCTGTAATACATCAATGGAGATAGGTTCGTAGGTTATAAAGTATAGAGTATAGTTTTTCATCTGTTCCTGAGTTCAAGTTTCAGCTGGGTCCTCGTGCTGTGCCAGTCTATCCCTTCAGATAGTTAATGAATGGAGCCCAAATTTTATGGAAAAGATCTTGTTTGTCCATTAAGACAAGTCTAATTCTTTCTAAGTATAGGGTCTCCGACATTTCCGTAATCCACATTTTAATTGTGGGGGTTGTAGGGCCTATAATACGGTTATAATACGAAGAAATAATATATTAATTATTCATTGTTCTTTATCTCTCCACATCATCGTCAATATCTCTTGTTTACCTTATCCCTAAACAGTATGAAGAAGGGTCTCGACCCGAAACGTCACCCATTCCTTCTCCCCAGAGATGCTGCCTGCCCCTCTTTTTTTTTTTTTCCATTTTCCATTTCCATTTCCATAATCCCCATTTTAATTGTGGGGATTATAGGGCCTTTCCAAAATTTTAATATTAATTTTTTCCCAGTTATTATACTGTAGTCGAGAAAGTTTCTTTGGCTTGTTGTAAGTGTTAGGCTTTGTTCTGATATTCCTAGTATTATTAGTTTTGAGTCGTGATTCAATTGGATATTAACAACTTCAGAGATTATTCTAAAAATATAAATCGAGACATTTTTGATTTTTATACAATTTACAAAAGTATGTGCTAGGTTAGCCTCTAGATGCTGACATTTAGGGACAGAAGTTTAGGGGTAACATGAGGGGGAACTGCTTTACTCAGAGAGTGGTAGCTGTGTGGAATGAGCTTCCAGTGAAGGTACACAAAAATGTTGGAGAAACTCAGCAGGTGCAGCAGCATCTATGGAGCGAAGGAAATAGGCGACGTTTCGGGCCGAAACACTTCAGGATCCATAGATGCTGCTGCACCCGCTGAGTTTCTCCAGCATTTTTGTGTACCTTCGATCTTCCAGCATCTGCACTTCCTTCTTGAACACTTCCAGTGAAGGTGTTGGAGGCAGGTTCGATTTTATCATTTAAAAATAAATTGGATAGTTATATGGACGGGAAAGGAATGGAGCGTTATGGTCTGAGTGCAGGTAGATGGGACTAGGGTAGAATACGTGTTCGGCACGGACTAGAAGGGTCGAGATGGCCTGTTTCCGTGCTGCAATTGTTATATGGTTATCACAGATAGGAGAGATATGTGGGAAGATTCTATTTAGTTTTGTGTTAGAGTAATGTAATCTGTGTGATACTTTAAATTGTATTAAAGCATGTCTGGCATTTAATGAGCATTGATGTATATGTTGTAAACTTTCGTCCCAAATATCTTTCGTTATAGGTTGGCCTAATTCATTTTCCCCTGTGTGTCTATATAATTGGACCCTCACTATCTAAATATAAACTATTAACTTTTCTGTATTAGGATGTTTGTTCAAACATTTATCAAGGATTTCTGGTTCCCTAGTCCTATAATCTTTTGTATTAGATTTAACATAATCTCTAAATTGTAGATATCTGAAAAGGTTATTTGAGTGTAGTCCGTAAATCTGTTGTAACTCCTGAAATGAAAGAAATGTACCTTTCCTATAAAGATGTCCCATCTTTTTAATTCCATAATTTTTCCATTGTGTAAAACCTTTATCCAATATGGATGGTTTAAATAAAGGATTGTTTACAATGGGGGAACAGAGTGATATATTATCCAATTTTAAAGCCTTTTTTAATTGTTTCCAGATTCGTATACCACTATATATTATAGGGTTTTCCCTGTAGGTTTTTTTGTGCAGTTTTGTGGGAGCAAACATAATCGAACCAATTTCAAAAGGCAAACAATCTTCCTTTTCCATCCTTAACCAATCTGGTTGTTGATCCATTTCTTCCAGCCAGAAATTCATGTTTTTAATATGGACTGCCCAAAAATTAAACAAGAAATTTGGCAAGGCTAAACCTGCATTTGTCTTTGATTTACATAGATGTTTTTTGCTTATTCTATGATTCTTAGAATCCCAATTAAAGCTTGTAACAATGGAATCGACTTAAAAAAAATAAAAAATTTGGGAGATATATCGGAATTGATTGGAATAGGTACAATAATTGCGGTAAAAATATCATTTTTATAGCATTAATTCTACCAAAGTGTTTTTCAATACTGAATATTCTTATGTAGTTTATTCAGTAAAGGTGGGAAATTTAATTTAAATAAAGAAGAATATGTCTTAGTTACATAAATTCCTAAGTATTTAAGTTTTTCATTCACTATTTTAAAAGGGGATTGTTGTAGTGTGTCTCAATTGAATTTCGTAATTAGCATGATTTCGCTTTTATTCCAATTAATTCTATATCCCGAAAACAGACCAAATTGAGTTATTAGATTTAATAGGTTTGGAATACTAGTTTCTGGCTTTGTAATATATATTAATGCATCAGCCGCATATAAAGAGATTTTATTCATTGTGTCTTTAGTATTATATCTGTCCCTTCTCTCCAGAGATGCTGCCTGCCCCTTTGTGTCTATCTTCGGTTTAAACCAGCATCTGCAGTTCTTTCCTACACGATAATATCTCAATCTTCACCTTTCATCTGACAGGAACAGTCACGCAATCACCAGTCCTTCATCGCATCCCAGTTTGTTGAACTGCGCCAGATTCTCACCGAGAAAGAGCAGCGCTTTCTCCGTGATCTGCGGGAAAACGAGGAGAGGATTCTAAATCATATGGAGGAAAATCTTCGAATGATTCAAGAGAATTTAAATTCAATTCACGAGGAGCTCTCCCGATTACAGGAACACGCGGATCAAAAAGACAGCCTGTTATTTCTGAAGGTGAGGAACTCGATTTCAATTTGATTCCGTAAACATGCACCTCCACAAAATGGCGAGTTATATATTTGAAATAATTCCAGCTTTCCCAATAGCCCAATATTGATCTAAACCAGTTAGCTGATTTACCTGTTCTGCCTTTTTGCTGTTTGCAAACTGGCCTCCAGTCCGAGGAAGGACCCGAAACGTCACCGATTCCTTCTCTCCAGAACTGCTGCCTGCCCCGCTGAGTTACTCCAGCATTTCGTGTCCCTAAACTAAAGGTAGTGTCTAGAATTAATAATAATAATAATAATAATGCATTTTATTTGCTGGCGCCTTTCTGGACACCCAAGGACACCTTACAGGACATAAAATCACAATACATTTATCAATATTAAAATCAAGTTGATTAAAAAAAAAACAAAAAAAAAAACAAAATACACAAAACATTTTAAGTCATTAAAATCAGGGTGAACATGGTGGAAGTTATGTCGGGTATGCTAATATAAACAGGTGTGTTTTGAGTTGTGATTTGAATTGAACGATAGTGTCCAGGTGACGGATGGGAGGTGGGAGAGTGTTTCAGAGACGTGGGGCAGAGTAGCTGAAGGCTCTGGCACCCATGGTGCTGAGTCTAAATGTGGGGACAGTTAAAATTGCAGCTGAGGAGGAACGAAGTGACCGGGAAGGAGTGTATGGTAGCAGCAGGTCAGAGAGGTATTTAGGGGCAAGGTGGTGTAGGGCTTTGAAGGTCAGCAGTAAAATCTTGTAGTTAATCCGGTGGTGCACAGGGAGCCAGTGGAGCTGAGTGAGGATGGGTGTGATGTGGTCCGATGATCTGGTGCGGGTGATGATCCGAGCTGCAGAGTTCTGAATGCATTGGAGGCGATGAAGAAGTTTATTGGAGGTGCAAGTGAGGAGGGCGTTGCAGTAATCGATGCGGGATGTGACCAGAGCGTGGATGAGGACTTTTGTGTTGTCTTTGGAGAGGGAGGGGCGGAGTCTGGAGATGTTGCGGAGATGAAAGTATGCAGAGCGTGTGATATTGCTGATGTTGGGGCCAAAGGAAAGTGTACTGTCCAGAATGACGCCGAGACTTTTGACATGGGAGGAGGTGGGTATGGGTGAGCCATCAACTGAAATGGTGAACGGGTGGGTTTTGGTTGAATGGGGCAGGTGTGGTCTTAAGGTCGTAAGTGATAGGAGTAGAATTGGGCCATTCGGCCCATCGAGCCTACTCCGCCATTCAATCGTGGCTGATCTATCTCTCCCTCCTAACCCCATTCTCCTGCCTTCTCCCCATATCCTCTGACACCCGCACTAATCCAGAATGATGATTCTTTGATTGCATGTGAAGTGGCGATTTCATTATTTTCCAATGTCCAACTTTCCATTGCTGTTACTATGCAGGTAGGTAGGAGTGATTGACACAGAGAAAATAAATTCCAATTCTTATTTGTATATTTTCGCCCTTGTTTCTCTGTCTGCAATGTATCTGTTTTGCCCTGTGAATCCGAGGGAGTGAGAGTTGGTAAATGGGATTGTTAAACACCTTTTAATACATTGGGTCAACTACCTCATGAGGATTTGGACAGTCAATTCAGTCTGTCTCAGTTAATTCGGATTTGTGTTTTATTTATTTCAGGAGGAAGCTGACTGTGAGAGGAGGTAAGACTTGCTATTCACTGACCCTCTGCATGGACCGGTAACATATTTCCAAGAAATAACCTATGCTCAGTTTGTAATCAGCTATTTAATATTTGCAGGGTTAGAGATGATGACTGGCCATTGTCAGTGAGAGATGATTCCATACCGTTTGAGAATTTCAACCATCTCTTTCTGTTGGAGACAGTTTTGAAGGAAATGTTTGACTCCATCGAGCAAGGTAAAGCATGTAGATTACTTCCTGTTTGTTTGTGAGACACTTATATTTCGGTTTAGAGGTACAGTGCGGCAACAGGCCCTTCGGCCCACTGGGTCCGGGACCACCAGCGATCCCCGCACACTAACACTATCCTACACCCACTGTTAAACTGAGTTCTTTCAATCTAAAGTCAACTTGACTCAAACACTTGTTGCTGTTAAAATCAATTCTTTATTCAGCTGAGACTAGTCTCTTGAACCTTCCAACACAGAGCTGATGCTCTGGGGCGGGTCCAGAGAGGAGTAACTTTGATACAAACTCATGGCATTTATATAGGTATTAGACATTTCAGATACAGAGGATACCCCTTCCCTGGCCTCATTACAGCATTTGTTTGCCTGTCTAATAACTTTATAACTTTGCTTATTTTATTTCAACACAGCAAAACCCCAGTAGGCTCTTATCAAAGACCACTCCTCAAAATATAAGATGCATACAATGATCACACAAGTAATACACACTTTCTATACCAAGAGAAAATATATTTCTATGAATCTAAACAATTTCTATAAGTCTAAAGTGTACCTTTCTATTAAGCCAATACATTTCATAAATTGTTTCACTATAACCATATAATATAACCATATAACAATTACAGCACGGAAACAGGCCATCTCGACCCTTCTAGTCCGTGCCGAACACATAATCTCCCCTAGTCCCATATACCTGCGCTCAGACCATAACCCTCCATTCCTTTCCCATCCATATAACTATCCAATTTATTTTTAAATGATAAAAACGAACCTGCCTCCACCACCTTCACTGGAAGCTCATTCCACACAGCTACCACTCTCTGAGTAAAGAAGTTCCCCCTCATGTTACCCCTAAACTTCAGTCCCTTAATTCTCAAGTCATGTCCCCTTGTTTGAATCTTCCCTACTCTCAATGGGAAAAGCTTTTCCACGTCAACTCTGTCTATCCCTCTCATCATTTTAAAAACCTCTATCAAGTCCCCCCTTAACCTTCTGCGCTCCAAAGAATAAAGCCCTAACTTGTTCAACCTTTCTCTGTAACTTAGTTGCTGAAACCCAGGCAACATTCTAGTAAAGTCTAGTAAAAAACTATAATTTCACAGTTTGAAATACTTTTACCTATGTCTTTAAAACATTAATTATATAAGTTTGCTGAATAACAGTTTCTAAGTTCAAAACCCATTCACATCCCAACCAAGCATACATGGGTCATAAATCTGTCAATTTAGTTAATATAAGTTTGGTGCCTTTCCTGTTATGGGGAAGTAGGATTTCCAATCTCATGTACCAGGCAGAACACAAGAGACTACAACCCAGACCATTACATCAGAATTCCATCTGCTTCAACCTTCTATAGAAACATAGAAACATAGAAATGAGGTGCAGGAGTAGGTCATTCAGCCCTTCGAGCCTGCACCGCCATTCAATATGATCATGGCTGATCATCCAACTCAGTATCCCGTACCTGCCTTCTCTCCATACCCTCTGATCCCCTTAGCCACAAGGGCCACATCTAACTCCCTCTTAAATATAGCCAATGAACTGGCCTCGACTACCCTCTGTGGCAGGGAGTTCCAGAGATTCACCACTCTCTGTGTGAAAAAAAGTTCTTCTCATCTCGGTTTTAAAGGATTTCCCCCTTATCCTTAAGCTGTGACCCCTTGTCCTGGACTTCCCCAACATCGGGAGCAATCTTCCTGCATCTAGCCTGTCCAACCCCTTAAGAATTTTGTAAGTTTCTATAAGATCCCCTCTCAATCTCCTAAATTCTAGAGAGTATAAACCAAGTCTATCCAGTCTTTCTTCATAAGACAGTCCTGGCATCCCAGGAATCAGTCTGGTGAACCTTCTCTGCACTCCCTCTATGGCAATAATGTCCTTCCTCAGATTTGGAGACCAAAACTGTACGCAATACTCCAGGTGTGGTCTCACCAAGACCCTGTACAACTGCAGTAGAACCTCCCTACTCCCTCAATCTAATTATTTCTCAAAGCAACTATTCCCTCACTTACATCTTATTCCTTATCACACTCGTTATAATTTTTCACAGCCAAGGCTAACTGCAGTCTATCCTCTCTCAGCCTTGAATTCTGTCTCAAACCTAGCATAACAAGCCATAACGCTTCACCTTTATGTCACATTCAGAGCTCAAAAATGTGCCATAGAGACAGAGCAGATGGCCTAAGAAGAGGCCCCTTATTCAGCTTCCCATTCTTCAACACAAAGCCATATCAAACACAATTTCCTCCAGTGCTATAATTGCCCCAAACAATAACCTAAGCTAAACAGGTTCCGGTTCAGGCCTCCATGTTTTGATTCATCTTTGCCTGTGTGTATTTGTCTGTTTGCACTTTATTTCAGTTCAGGAAAACTTTAAACTTTTCTTTTGCAAATTACCTAGCTTGTATAAAAGTCACTATCCAAGCGGTTCTATTTGTATAATATTTCCTCACCACTAGGGACAATTTCATTTTGCATTTACCAAGCCAATTAACCTACAAACCTGCACATCTTTGGAATGTGGGAAGAAACCAAAGATCTCGGAAAAAACCGAAGGTAGACAAAAATGCTGGAGAAACTCAGCGGGTGAGGCAGCATCTATGGAGCGTAGGAATAGGCGACGTGTTGGGTTGAGGCCCTTCTACAGTTTGAACGGGATCCCATCTTCCCATCTCCACCCCTTACTGCTGTCCGCAGAGACTGTTCCCTTCCAAAACTCGCTGGTCAACTCGTCCCTTCCCACCCAAACCACCCCCTCCCCGGGTACTTCCCCCTGCAACCGCAGGGAATGCAGCACCTGTCCCATTACCTCCCCCCCTTGTCTCCATCCACGGACCTAAACAGTCTTTCCAGGCAAGGCAGAGGTTCATCTGCACCTCCTCCAACCTCATCTACTGCATCCGCTGTTCCAGGTGTCAACTTCTCTACATCGGTGAGACCAAGCGCAGGCTCGGCGATCGTTTCGCTGAACACCTCCGCTCAGCCTGTCTTAACCTACCTGATCTCCCGGTGACCCAGCACTTCAACTCCCCCTCCCATTCCCAATCTGACCTTTCTGTCCTGGGCCTCCTCCACTGTCAGTGATGCCCAGCACAAATTGGAGGAACAGCACCTCATATTTAGCTTGGGTAGTTTACACCCCAGCGGTATGAACATTGACTTCTCTAACTTCAGATAGCCCTTACTTTCCCTCTCTCCCCCCCCCCCCCCCCACCTCTTCCCAGTTCTCCCACCAGTCCTACTGTCTCTGACTACATTCCATCCTTGTCCCTGCCACCAGTCTGAAGAAGGGTGTTGACCGAAACGTCACTCATTCCTTCTCTCCAGAGATGCTGCCGGACCAGCTGACTTACTCCGGCATTTTGAGTCTATCAGTGAATTTATTTATTTGACAAGTCCACAGGCACACAGCACACACTCACCAATACACACCATACAGGTGATGACACACCATGACTTACACAATTTTCCATGAACACACTCACCAACGCAGGATACATGCACCCACTGATAATTAATCCGGCCATTACATAAATTCAGTCTGACGCACACATGAACCCAGCCACAATTTCTCCATCCTTGTCACTGTCCCGTTTCCCTCTCCCCGTCCACGACAACAGAAACGTTTCACCTCCACCTCTGGAAGAACAGAACCGGAAATGCATTTCTTTTCTCCATCTGGCGCAATTGGGGAAAATTACCCCAGGGGAAACTTTCAGTTGTCCGCCCGTCAGTGCCCGAGTCTCCCCCCGACCCCCGGGGTCTCTCTGATTCTCTGCTTCTCCCCCCAGTCTCCGTCATCCTGGATGTGGAAACAGTGGGTCCGCGGCTCGAGGTGTCTGAGGATCGGAAGAGGGTGAGATGGACCGAGACCCGGAGGAGTCTCCCTGACACCGGGAAGAGGTTTACAATGCATGCGTGTGTGCTGGGATCGGAGGGATTCACATCGGGGAGACATTACTGGGAGGTGGAGGCGGGAGGGAGTCTGTACTGGAGTCTGGGAGTCGCCGCAGAGTCTGTGGAGAGGAAGGGAAATGTCGAACTGACCCCGGAGACTGGAGTCTGGAGCATCGAGCTGGATGGTGACGAGCTTCGTGCAGTCCCCTCCCCTCCATACCATTACATCGAATGTCCCTTCCCCGGGAGGGTGGGAATTTATCTCAGTTACGAGTCCGGGACAGTTTCATTTTACGACGCGGACACCAAGTCCCATCTCCACACCTTCACCGGGAATAAATTCACGGAGAAACTATATCCTTTCTTTGGACTTTGGGATGAAGACCAGTGGTTGAGAATCTGCTCCGGTTCCGGTCCGGGTCAGTAAATAATACATTCTACCCATCTTTCCCCAGCACCTGGAATATAGTCAATCACCTCCGTTCGTTTAGTTGTCAAGTCAAGAGAGTTTATTGTCATGTGTCCCAGATAGGACAATGACATTCTTGCTTGCTGCAGCACAACAGAATATTGTAAGCATGAATACAGAACAGATCAGTGTGTCTATATAGCATAGACCATATATATATACACATCAATAAACAGATAAAGGGCAATAGGCTGTAATTGTTCAGAGTTTGTTTGAGTTGAGTTTAATAGTCTGATGGCTGTGGGGAAGAAGATGTTCCTGAACCTGGATGTACCAGATTTCAGGCTCCTGTACCTTCTGACCTGATGGCAGTGGAGAGATGAGTGTGTGGCCAGGATGGTGTGGGTCCTTGATGATGCTGGCAGCCTTTTGAGGCAACGACTGCGATAGATCCCCTCGATGGTGGGGAGACCAGAGCCGATGAGGGTCGGTGGGGGTCGCTACAAGCCGGCAGCCCTGCCAGCAGCGTGTTAGTTTTTTCTACTTTTTTTTGTTTTTTAGTGTGTCCTAACGTGTGTTTTTAATGTTCCTCTGTGTGTCTTGTGTGGGGGGTGATGTGCGGGGGTAAGGGGGAAACTGCTTCGGTCGCCTCCACCACAGAGAGGCAACTTTTTCCATGTTGCCCCCCCCCCCCCCCGTGACCTAACATCGAGCATCGGTGCAGCCTTTCCTAGAGACGTGCCCGGAGCTTCAGCGGCGGGCACAGCGTGTACTCTCGTCGCGGAGCGGGCGAGCCCTCGCCGGAGGGGAGCGCTTCGTTGGCTGGCCCACGGTAGTCTGAAGCCGCGGTCTGCAGAGCTCCATCTGTCACAGAGTCCGCAGCCTGGGATCCCTCGTTGGGGACCCGTGAGGAGAAGAGCTCAGACTGCCGTCCCGCGGCCAACTTCTACCGCTGGCGCGGCAGGGACTTACCATCAGGAGCGGGGTTCCGCAGCGAGGACCCCTGCAGAGGAGCTCCTACCGCCGTTCCTGCGGTCTGCGGTGCTTCTGGCTGAGGCGCGGCGGGGACCTTAAATCTTCGACCACCGGCCTGCACCAGCCTGAAGCCGCGATTCTGGACTTACCTGGACTTCATTTTGTCTACTCATTTAGGCGGCGGCTGCGGAGGGTTGAGGTCCCGACCACGGGGAAAAATGGAGGAGGACTGGCCAATGTTTGTGCCTTCCACCACAGTGATGAATACTGTGCTGGATGTTTGTGTGAAATTTTATTGTGTTTTTATGTGTTCTTTATCATTGTACCACTGCTGACAAATTCATTTCACTTACACTTTATGTGCAACGTGACGAATAAAACTGATATTGATTGATATTGATCGATGATGGACTGGGCAGTGTTAACAACTTTTCACATTCTTTTCCGCTCAAGTTGCCGAACCAAGCCACGATGCAACCGGTCAGCATGCTCTCTACTGTGCACCTGTAGAAGTTCGAGAGAGTCCTCTTTGACATACCGACTCTCCGTAATCTTCTCAGGAAGTAGAGGCGCTGATGTGTTTTCTTTATAATTGCATCACTGTGCTGGGATCAGGAAAGTTCTTCGGAACTATGCACGCCCAGGAATTTGAAGTTCTTGGCCCATTCCACCATCATCCCATTGATACAAACGGGATTGGGGGTCCCCATCCTACCCCTTCCAAAGTCCAAATCAGTTCCTTGGTTTTGCTGGTGTTTATGGCCAGGTTATTGTGCTGGCACCATTTGGTCAATCGGCCGATCTCACTTCTATACTCTGACTCGTCCCCATCAGTGATACGTCCCACAACAGAGGTGTTGTCGGCAAACTTGATGATGGAGTTTGTACTATGTCCAGCTACACAGTCATGAGTATGGAGTTTAGATGTTAAACAAGCCTGTCCGTGGACCGATGACCATAAAACACCTTGACTTTAGCCGATGATCCATGTCATTTCATATCGTTGATCCTGAAATGGCCGAGGGAATCATTCAGAGGGCATGTGGGATGTGCAATAAATGCTGTTCCTACAGATACGCCCGACGTGTAATTTACATCATGGGTTGAATTTATTCCCTTAAAAAACGATAGCTGGTGTTATTAATGTCAATATTCTGTTAAGTTTCCTTCTAATTTAGTTTAGTTTATTGTCACATGTATCGAGGTACAGTGAAAAGCTTTTGTTGCGTGCTATCCAGTCAACGGAAAGACTGATTACAATCGAGTCATTCACAGTGTACACTGGGGAAGCAAAATGTAATTCCAAGAAATGCAACATTCTTTTAAAATTCTTTTTAAATACTTATTTATTATTTTTACTAATAAGTGTACATATGTGTCAATGGTTGTCGTGTTTGTATTTTTAACCGGAGGAGATGTAATGGAATTTCGTTGCATAGTATTGTGCAATGACAAGAACCGTATTCATTCATTCATTCACTCATTCATTCATTCATTCATTCATTCATTCATTCATTCATTCATTCATTCATTCATTCATTCATTCATTCATTCATTCATTCATTCATTCATTCAAACGACAAAGGGAATAACGTTTAGTGCAATATATAGCAATGTTACAAAATTTTGAGATTTTAAAAGTCAAGTCTGCAATTTATCCCATCAGATAAAGCATAACAAGAAGTTTAAATTGACACCTAATTCACTTTCATATCTTCCGTATTAAAAAAGTTATGGCCATTTTCATATTCGGAAATTAGCATCTTATTCCCTATTGCTTTTTCATTGACTTAACTCAAAAGCTGTGATCAAGGACAGTCAAAAGCCCATAACTTTCTTAAAAATTAAGAGAACTGAAAGAAATGTTCAGTTATTATAGATTGAAGCATTCTGAAACAAATATGAAACAATCTTACTTGGATGACCTGAAATTAAAGCATATAATTAGTTAGTTACCCAATTGTAGCTAATTACAAAATTCAATTACTAGATCTAAACATCTATCCATTTCTTAAGAAAAGGTTAACATTTTTAAATAGCCTAAGTGTCCAAATAACATTCACACAATAATTCACAATATAACATGATTTTTAAATCTCATGGTCATGAATTTATAGGCCAAATGGAAGGAATTTAGTGTTTCATTCCCGTAAATCAATGGCCATTTAAATCAGCTTGCGAGTGGGATTTTGAGGAACGCAATCGATTGGAACGTTGCGGTTTGCGGTGAATTTAAATCCCATAGCGACTGGAAAAACACTGCCGGTTCGTATGGGGCCCAAATCACATTTTCGCAACGTGAAATGTTGAGTAAAGTCATCCTAAGAAGCAAGTTTATATGTAAAATGAACGACTTACCTTGCTTTGTCCCGTACGTGAGATCCGTTCCGTTTCCTGCGTTGACGGCGTTAGCAGTCGCTTTTTATTTTACTCCAGCGCTGAAATTGTCCCGCGGATTTTTAAAAATTCCGAGAACGGCAGTCGGAACGAATTTTCAGCATCAGCTAGTAGCCCGAGAAAATATATCTCGGACAGGCAGGAGAAAACGGCATTTTAATCCCGCCCCCCACCTCAAAGTTGCGCCCACGGCCAGTGACAGAACTGCAGCGCCGCTGAAGGTAAATTTTGTAACATTCCTACAAGATATAGTCCAGTAAAAGTCAGATTAAAGATAGCCCGAGGGTCTCCAAAGAGGCAAATGGTCGTCCAGGGCCACTTTCCAGTTGGTGAGAGGATGGTTCAGTTGCAGATCAACGATAAGGGAATAAAGTTTTGTGCAAGGTAAAGCCAGCAAAGTCCGATCAAGGATAGCCCAAGTGTCACCAATGAAATAGATAATAATAATAATAATACATTTTATTTATGGGCGCCTTTCAAGAGTCTCAAGGACACCTTACAAAAATTGAGCATGTATAGGAAAAACATGTAAGGGGAATGAAATAAATAGTAGAGACATGACTAGTACACAAAGTAAAGACAGAATTCAATACAAAACACAGCATGAGGCAATTAATGCACAGATGAAAAGGGACGGGGACGTGGGGCTAAGGATAGGCAGAGGTGAAGAGATAGGTCTTGAGGCGGGACTGGAAGATGGGGAGGGACACGGAATTGCGGATCAGTTGGGGGAGGGAGTTCCAGAGCCTGGGAGCTGCCCTGGAGAAGGCTCTGTCCCCAAAACTGCGGAGGTTGGACTTGTGGATGGAGAGGAGACCGGCTGATGTGGATCTGAGGGACCGTGAGGGTTGGTAGGGGGAGAGGAGGTCAATGAGATATGTGGGGGCCAGATGGTGGAGGGCTTTGTAGGTGAGGACCAGGATTTTGTAGGTGATCCGGTGGGAGATGGGAAGCCAGTGAAGTTTTTTGAGGACTGGAGTGATGTGATGCCAGGATTTGGTGTGGGTGATGAGTCGGGCGGCTGCGTTCTGGACCAGTTGGAGTCGGTTGATGTAGGTGGAGCTGATGCCAAGGAGAAGTGAGTTGCAATAGTCCAGTCGGGAGGAGATGAAGGCATGGATGAGTCTTTCAGCAGCAGGCGGAGTGAGAGAGGGTCTGAGTTTGGCGATGTTGCGGAGATGAAAGAAGGAGGTTTTAATGACATGGCGGATGTGAGGCTCAAGGGAGAGGGTGGAATCAAAGATCACGCCAAGGTTGCGGGCCTGGGGAGATGGGGAGACAGTGGTGCCGTCGATGGTGAGAGTGGGGTTATTGATTTTGCTGAGTGTGGCTTTGGAGCCTATGAGGAGGAATTCTGTCTTATCGCTGTTGAGTTTGAGGAAATTATGTTGCATCCAGGTTTTTATAGCTGACAAACAGGAGTTGATATGGGAGAGGGGGGGGTTGTGGGGGGATTTGGTGCCAAGGTAAATCTGGGTGTCATCAGCGTAACAGTGGAAGTCCAGATTGAAGTGGCGGAGTATCTGACCAAGGGGGAGGATGTAGATGATGAAGAGGAGGGGGCCGAGTACGGAGCCTTGGGGAACGCCTTGAGTGACTGCGGCTGTAGCAGAGGTGTGGTTGTGGAGAGAGATGAAGTGGGATCTGTTGGAAAGGTAGGAACGGAGCCAGCTGAGTGCAGAGCCTTCAATGCCGAGGTCCTTGAGTCTGGTGAGCAGGATGTTATGGTTCACTGTATCGAAGGCTGCGCTCAGGTCGAGGAGGATGAGGATGTTGAGGGAACCAGTGTCAGCAGAGGTGAGGAGGTCGTTGAGGACTTTGAGGAGAGCAGTTTCTGTGCTATGGAGGGGGCGAAAGCCAGATTGGAGGGGTTCAAGTAGGTTATACGCAAGGAGGTGGGAATGAAGTTGTGACGCAACGATACGCTCCAGGGTTTTTGAAAGAAAGGGGAGGTTTGAGATTGGGCGGTAGTTAATGAGAGAGGAGGGATCAAGACCAGGTTTCTTTAAGATTGGTGTAACGGCAGCAGTTTTGAAAGCGGAGGGGACAATTCCTTGGGACAATGAGGAGTTGAAGAGATTAGTGAGGTAGGGGCAGAGAACGGGGAGGCAGGACTTCAGCAGGGGAGTGGGGAGAGGGTCGAGGGAGCAGGTGGTGGGTTTGGAAGAGCTGATGAGTTTGGAGATTTCAATAGGGGTGACCAGGTCAAACTGGGAGAGGAAGCAGTGTGGAGGAGGGGTAAGGAGGTCAGTGGAGATGTTGAAAGGAGGGGCCGTGGTAGGTGGTGGAGTAGATGCTGGGGAGTCGGGTACAGGGGATAAAGATTGATAGATGGTGCTGATTTTATCAGCGAAAAAGTGGAGGAATGAGTTGCAGAGATCCGGAGTAGAGGTAGGGAGAGTGTTGGCTCGAGGCTTGAGGAGGTTGCCCACTGTGGAGAAGAGGGTTCTGTGGTTTAGGCAGGGATCGGTGAATATGGAGGAGAGGTAGGCAGATTTTGCAGCAATGAGGGCATCTTTGTAGTCAGTGAGGTGGAGTTTGTAAGCTTCAAGGTGGACTGTGAGAGATGATTTCTTTATTAGTCGTTCGAGTTGGCGACCAGTCTGTTTCAGTTTACGAAGTGCAGGTGTGTACCAGGGTGAGGATGTGTTGAAAGTTACGGTTCTTGTTTTGAGGGGGGCCAGAGTGTTGAGGGAGGTAGACAAGGTGGAGTTGAGATGGTTTGTGAGATCATCAGGTGAGATGGGGGTTGAGTCCAGGGGGAGAGTGGTGGAGAGCAGGTCAGAGAGATGGTGGGTATCGATGGATTTTAGATTACGGAAGGTGATTTCTCGGAGGAAGCGGGGGCGAGGTGTCGGAGAAGGGATGGTGAACCGTATAAGCTTATGATCAGAGAGGGGGAAGAGGCAAGGATGGAGGTCGAGTACCGGTTGATTTATGGAGCAGACCAGATCAAGGATGTGACCTTTGTCATGGGTGGGAAAGGTGACGTGCTGAGAGAGAGAGAAGTTGTCCAGTAAAAAGGCGAATTCAGATGCGAGCTTGCAGGTGGGGGAGTCCATGTGAATATTTAAGTCACCAAGTAGCAGCAGACGTGAGGAGAGGGATGAGGCAAGTGTGAGGAGTTCAGTGAAGTCAGATAGGAAGGAGGGGTTTGGTTTAGGTGGCCGGTAAATGAGGATGACTGTCATGGAGGAAATGGCTTTGAAGGCGAGGAATTCAAATGATGCTACTGGGGGGAAGGTGAGTTCAGTGATACGAAAATTCTGGTTAAAAATAACAGCGAGGCCACCTCCATGGCGGGAGGGGCGGGGTTTGGAAATGTAATTAAATCCAGGTGGGGATGTTTGATTGAGGGAGAAGAAGACATTGGGTTGTTGCCAGGTCTCAGTGAGCAGAAGGAAGTCCAGAGTGTTGTCAAGGATTAGTTCATGGAGGGCAAGATAGTAGTTTAGGTAGACAAAAATGCTGGAGAAACTCAGCGGGCCAGGCAGCATCTATGGAGAGAAGGAATTTGCAACGTTTCGTGTCAAGACCCTCCTTCAACCTTTGTCTACCTTCGATTTTCCAGCATCTGCAGTTCTTTCTGAAACAAACTGTGAAAATGGGTAGTCTGTGAAACGCATGAATGAATGGGCACAAAATGCTGGAGCAACTCAGCGGGACAGGCGGCATCTCTGGAGAGAGGAGTGGGTGACGTTTGGGGTCGAGATCCTTATTCCGAATGAGAGACTCGGGGAAAGGCATGTGAGGGCGAATATATGAGATTATGGGATCACTGAGGTAGCTCTGTGAACCCCCATAGACTTTGATGGTTTGTATAATCAACGGTTGTGTAATACGAATAAATAATATATGAATTATTCATTGTTCTTTATCTCCCCACATCATCGTCCGTGTCCCTCATTTCCCTTATCCCTAACCAGTCTGAAGAAAGGTCTCGACCCGAAACATCACCCACAGCCTACTGTCTCCGCCTCTTCCTTTCTCCTTCCCGCCCCCCACCCCCACATCAGTCTGAAGATGGATCTTTGTGAAGAAGGGTCTCGACCCGATACGTCACCTATTCCTTCGCTCCATAGATGCTGTCTCACCCGCGGAGTTCCTCCAGCATTTTTGTCTCCCATCGATTTTCCAGCATCTGTAGTTCCTTCTTAAAGATAGATAGTAATTTAGCGCGGCTTTCGATCTGAAAAGATAATTAACACCAATACAAATAGCATTTATTATCCCATGATCGAGAGTAGATCGGAGCTCAGTGTCACTGGAGACACAAGAAACTGCAGATGCTGGAGTCATCAACAGAAGACAAAGTGCTGGAGTAACTCAGTGAGTCAGGCAGTATCTGTGGAGGGAACTGGACAGGCGAGGTTTCAGATCGGGACCCTTCTTCCACTTGTCCGCCTTTTTGTCCTTCGCCTTTTCCTCGTTGCCCGCGAGTCGAGTGCATTCTTGTCACCGGCGCTGCTCTCGACTGGGTGAAGGCGCCGAGCATCAGAGTGTGAAGAAGGGTCTCGACCCGAAACGTCACCCAGCCCTTCCCTTCCGAGATGCTGCCTGTCCATCTCTGAGTTACTCCAGCTTTTGTGTCTATTTTCCTTTATATTCAGCACGTTCTATGCCTAACTGGCCCGTTCAGGAGATTGAGGAGATCTTATAGAGATCAAATTAGGAGATTGAGAGGGGATCTTATAGAAACTTACAAAATTCTTAAGGGGTTGGACAGGCTAGATGCAGGAAGATTGCTCCCGATGTTGGGGAAGTCCAGGACAAGGGGTCACAGCTTAAGGATAAGGGGGAAATCCTTTAAAACCGAGATGAGAAGAACTTTTTTCACACAGAGAGTGGTGAATCTCTGGAACTCCCTGCCACAGAGGGTAGTCGAGGCCAGTTCATTGGCTATATTTAAGAGGGAGTTAGATGTGGCCCTTGTGGCTAAGGGGATCAGAGGGTATGGAGAGAAGGCAGGTACGGGATACTGAGTTGGATGATCAGCCATGATTATATTGAATGGCGGTGCAGGCTCGAAGGGCCGAATGGCCTACTCCTGCACCTAATTTCTATGTTTCTATGTTCCTCTTGTGTGAGATTGGTCGGATGTGGTCAGGACACCTGAGTCACACTCACAATCAAAGATCTTATAGCGAATAAGATATAGCGCTATAAGATCTTTGCTCACAATGAACACTTGCAGCCAAATACCATTCATTCCCGAGACGGCAGCGGGCGCTATTGACACTCGCGGTACTGCAAGGGGGCTAGTAGAACCACGTCAGTGAAAAACAGTTTGAACCAGGAAGTGGAGGAGGAAAATGGCTGCGAAAGACCAGGTCGATAGTTGGACCGAGGAGGTAGTTTGTCCCATCTGCCTGGATTTCTTCACCGATCCGGTGTCACTGGAGTGTGGGCACAACTTCTGCCACTCCTGTATCACACAGAGTTGGGACAGGGAGGAGAGAAACTCCTGCCCGGAATGTAGAGAGGAGTTTGCTGACCGCACCCTCAGGGAGAATCGGGCCTTGTCGAGACTGTCTGAGAAAGCTCGAACACTGAGCCTGAAAACGGAAGAGAAGGAAACTAAACTTCACTGCGAGGAACATCAGGAAGAACTGAAGCTGTTTTGTGAAACTGACAAGAAACTGATCTGCCTGATCTGCCGAGACGCGCGGGAACACAAGACTCACAACTTCATGCCGATTAAAGAAGCTGTTGAAATGTTCAAGGTAAAAATCAAACTCCATTTTGTTCACCTTCCTGATTCACGATTGTCTCGCTAACCCCTTTGTTCTCTGATCCCAGGACCAGGTTAAATCTTCCTTACAATCTCTCACCAAAAAGAAGTTAGAGTTCGAGGACGTGGAGCAGCTGCAGAAAGGGAAGATTTCCGGAGTTCGGGTAAGGAGGAGTGTCTGGGTTTGTGTAATTTTTCACCCATTAATGCATGATGGACATATTGGAATAAATTTGCTGCTGTAATTAACCCTGTGGAAATGGGTAGACATAAATGCTGGAGAAACTCAGTGGGCGAGGCAGCATCTATGGAGCGAAGGAATAGAGTCGAGAGTCAAGAGAGTTTTATTGTCATGTGTTCCAGATAGGACAATGAAATTCTTGCTTGCTGCAGCACAACACAATATGTAAACATAATACAGAACAGGAGATAAAGGTTCAGTGTGTCTATATACCATAGACCATATATATACACAATAAATAAACAGATAAAATGTAATAGGCTGTTATGGTTCAGCGTTTGTTTGATGGCAGGTTTAATAGCCTGATGGCTGTGGGGAAGTAGCTGTTCCTGAACCTGGATGTAACAGATTTCAAGCTCCTGTACCTTCTGCCCGATGGTAGCGGAGAGATGAGTGTGTGGCCAGGATGGTGTGGGTCCTTGATGATGTTGCCAGCCTTTTTGAGGCAGCGATAGGTTCCTTCGATGGTGGGAAGGTCAGAGCCGGTGATGGACTGGGTAGTGGTCACAACTTTCTGACATTTCAATAGGTGACGTTTCGGGTCGAGACCCTTCTTCAGACTGATTTGTGGGTGGGGGAGGGGGGGGTTAGAAGAAAGGAAGAGGCGGAGACATTAGACTGTGGGAGAGCTGGGAAGGGGAGGGGAAGGAGGGAGTAATAATATAATAATAATAATAATAATAATATATTTTATTGTCATTGCACGTCAGTGCAACGAGATTTAGTGTGCAGCTCCACTGATGTACAAGAAAGGTAAATAAATACAATACATAAATAAACAAGCTGAATTGATTGACGTGACCATCTGAGGGAGACTGTCCAAAGGCGGTGGGTGGGGGGGCACGCATTAGGGCCGGTTCAGAACCGCTATAGCTCTTGGGATAAAACTGTCCCTGAGTCTGGGGGTTCGGGCGTAGAAGGCCTTGTAACGTCTGCCGGAGGGAAGTAGTTGAAACAGACCGTGGCAGGGGTGTGATGAGTCCTTATGGATGCTGAGGGCCTTCCTGAGGCACCGCGTGTGGTAGATGCCCTCCAAGGCTGGTAGCTCTGTCCCGATGATCCGCTGCGCTCTGTTGACGACGCGCTGAAGAGCTCTCCTCTCCGCCTCCGTGCAGCTGAGATACCACACAGAGATGCCATACGTTAGTATGCTCTCTGTGGTGCAGCGGTAGAACGTTGTCAGCAGCTGTTGGGGCAGACCAGTCTTTTTTAATGTCCTCAGGAAGAACAGTCGTTGCTGTGCCTTCTTGACCAGCACGGCGGTGTTCGTGGACCATGTGAGGTCTTCTGAAAAGTGAGTGCCCAGAAACTTAAAGCTGGACACTCTCTCCACACTTTCCCCGTAAATGGAGATTGGGGCGTATTCTCCATTATGGGACCTCCTGAAGTCAATAATCAGCTCCTTGGTCTTGGAGGTGTTTAGTGCCAAGTTGTTATTGGCACACCAGTCCGCCAGGTTCTGCACCTCCGCTCTGTACTTTGTTTCATCACCGTTGGTGATCAGCCCAATCACTGTGAATAGGCTGTGGGTGAAATGGGAAGGTAATTTCTCCAGCATTTTGGTCTACCTTCGATTTTTCTCCAGCATTTTTGTCTACCTTCGATTCCTTTGCTCCATAGATGCTGCCTCACCCGCTGAGTTTCTCCAGCATTTTTGTCTACCTTCGATTTTTCCAGCATCTGCAATTCCTTCTTAAACAAACTGTGAAAATGGGTAGTCTGTGAAACGCATGTATGAATGGACACTAAAAAACTGAAGCAACTCAGCAGGACTGGCGGAATCTCTGGAGATAGGAATGGGTGACGTTTCGGGTCGAGACCCTTATTCCGAATAAGAGTCTCGGGGAAAGGCATGTGAGGGCGAATATATGAGATTATGGGATTACTGAGGTAACTCTGTGAACCGCCATAGATAGTTTGAATAACCACCGACTGTGTAATGAAGAGAGAGCTAGATAGGGCTCTTAAAGACAGCGGAGTCAGGGGATATGGGGAGAAGGGAGGAGCGGGGTACTGTTTGGGGATGATCAGCCATGATCACATTGAATGGCAGGGCTAAGGGCTCGAAGGGCTGAATGGCCTACTCCTGCACCTATTGTCTATTGTCTATTGAAGTATAATATGAAGAAATAATATATTAATTATTCAATGTTCTTTATCTCTCCACATCATCGTCGATATCTCTTGTTTCCCTTATACCTAACCAGTCTGAAGAAAGGGTCTCGACCCGAAACGTCACCCATTCCTTCTCTCCAGAGATGCTGCCCGCCCCTCTGATTTACTCCAGCTTCATGTGTCTATCTTCGGTTTATACCAGCATCTGCAGTTCTTTCCTACACGATAATATCTCAATCTTCACCTTTCTTCTGACAGGAACAGTCACGCAATCACCAGTCCTTCATCGCATCCCAGTTTGTTGAACTGCGCCAGTTTCTCACCGAGAAAGAGCAGCGCTTTCTCCGTGATCTGCGGGAAGACGAGAAGAGGATTCTAAATCATATGGAGGAAAATCTTCGAATGATTCAAGAGAATTTAAATACTATTCAGGAGGAGCTCTCCCGATTACAGGAACAGGCGGATCAAAAAGACAGCCTGTTATTTCTGAAGGTGAGGAACTCGATTTCAATTTGATTCCGTAAACATGCACCTCCACAAAATGGCGAGTTATATATTTGAAATAAATCCAGCGTTCCCAATAGCCCAATATTGATCTAAACCAGTTAGCTGGATCTACATCGGTGAGACTAAGCGGAGGTTGGGCGATCGCTTCGCCGAACACCTCCGCTCGGTCCGCAAAAACCTACCTGACCTCCCGGTGGCTCAGCACTTCAACTCCCCCTCCCATTCCCAATCCGACCTCTCTGTCCTGGGTCTCCTCCATTGCCAGAGTGAGCAACACCGGAAATTGGAGGAACAGCACCTCCTATTCTGCTTGGGGAGCCTGCATCCGGGGGGCATGAACATTGAATTCTCCCAATTTTGTTAGCCCTTGCTGTCTCCTCCCCTTCCTCAGCCCTCGGGCTGTCTCCTCCCATTCCCCAGGCCTCGGGCTCCTCCTCCTCCTTTTTCCTTCCTTCTCCCCGCCACTTCCTATCAGTCTGAAGAAGGGTTTCGACCCGAAATGTTGCCTATTTCCTTCGCTCCATAGATGCTGCTGCACCCGCTGAGTTTCTCCAGCATTTTTGTGTACCTTCGATTTTCCAGCATCTGCAGTTCCTTCTTGAACAGTTAGCTGATTTACCTGTTCTGCTTTGTTGCTGTTTGCAAACTGGCCTCCAGTCCGAGGGAGGACCAGAAACGTCACCCATTCCTTCTCTCCAGAGCTGCTGCCTGCCCCGCTGAGTTACTCCAGCATTTCGTGTCCCTAAACTAAAGTTAGTGTCTAGAATTAAAGGTCGTAAGTGATAGGAGTAGAATTGGGCCATTCGGCCCACCGAGCCTACTCCACCATTCAATCGTGACTTATCTATCTCTCCCTCCTAACCCCATTCTCCTGCCTTCTCCCCATATCCTCTGACACCCACACTAATCCAGAATGATGATTCTTTGATTGCATGTATAGTGGCGATTTCATTATTTTCCAATGTCCAACTTTCCATTGCTGTTACTATGCAGGTAGGTAGGAGTGATTGACACAGAGAAAAGAAGAACAGATCTGCCAGTCCTTATTTCCAGTTTCCTTATTGGTTCTTAATTGAAGTTTCTCTGCCTCACTTTTTCTCACAGAGAGTTGTGAGTCTGTGGAATTCTCTGCCTCAGAGTGCGGTGGAGGCCGGTTCTCTGGATACATTCAAGAGAGAGCTAGATAGGGCTCTTAAAGATAGCGGAGTCAGGGGATATGGGGGAGAAGGCAGGAACGGGGTACTGCTTTTGGATGATCACATTGAGTGGCGGTGCTGGCTCGAAGGGCCGAATGACCTCGTCCTTCCCGTATTGTCTATTGTCTATACATCACAGACAGACCATTCAGTCCTTCTTCTGTCAATTTTTGCTGCACCAGATAAAACCACCTTACACCCATTCACCGCACTGATCCACAATGTTCGTAGCTCCATTGATGTCCGAGTGTTTCTCCAAATCCTCCATCACACATAACCTGTGCTTCAACTACATCTGTGGTGGCAGGTTCCACATTCTCATTGCTGAATTTCTCAAGGAATATGTTGAAGACCAACTTATTTTTAATTAAAATTATAGTCCAACACCCTCAGGAACGAGCAAACCTATTGGCCAAAGGGAATGCTGAAGTTAAGAGCTTGCTGGAGTCAAGTCAAAGTCAATAGAGTTTATTGTATTGAAGCAGGGAGGTTCTACTGCAGTTGTACAGGGTCTTGGTGAGACCACACCTGGACTATTGCGCACAGTTTTGGTCTCCAAATCTGAGGAAAGACATTCTTGCCATAGAGGGAGTACAGAGAAGGTTCACCAGACTGATTCCTGGGATGTCAGGACATTCATATGAAGAAAGACTGGATAGACTCAGCTTGTACTCGCTAAAATTTAGAAGATTGAGGGGGGATCTTATAGAAACTTACAAAATTCTTAAGGGGTTGGGCAGGCTAGAAGCAGGAAGATTGTTCCTGATGTTGGGGATGACCAGAACAAGGGATCACAGTTTAAGGATAAGGGGGAAATCTTTTAGGACCGAGGTGAGAGAAACTTTTTTCACACAGAGAGTGGTGAATCTCTGGAATTCTCTGCCACAGAAGGTAGTTGAGGCCACAGTTCATTGGCTATATTTAAGAGGGAGTTAGATGTGGTCCTTGTGGCCAAAGGGATCAGGGGGTATGGAGAGAAGGCAGGTACAGGATACTGAGTTGGATGATCAGCCATGATCATGTTGAATGGCGGTGCAGGCTCTAAGGGCCGAATGGCCTACTCCTGCACCTATTTTCTATGTTTCTATGTTTCTATTGTCATGTGTCCCAGATAGGACAATGAAATTCTTGCTTGCTGCAGCACAACAGAATATAGTAGGCATCAATACAGAACAGATCAGTGTGTCTATATAACACAGACCATATATGTACACACATTAATGAACAGATAAAGTGCAATAGGCTGTTGTAGTTCAGAGTCTGTTTTTGGTGAGTTTAATAGCCTGATGGCTGTGGGAAAGGAGCTATTCCTGAACCTGGATGTTGCAGATTTCAGGCTCCTGTACCTTCTACCCGATGACAATGGAGAGATGAGTGTGTGGCCAGGATGGTGTGGGTCCTTGATGATGTTGGCAGCCTTTTTGAGGCAGCGACTGTGATAGATCCCCTCGATGGTGGGGAGGTCAGAGCCGGTGATGGACTGGGCAGCGGCTACAACTTATTTTATCTTTGTCACTAGGTGGCTCCACAAGTAAAGATAAAGAGATTAGTATACAAACTTAAAGCACACAGTATTGGGGGTTCAGTATTGATGTGGATAAAGAACTGGCTGGCAGACAGGAAGCAAAGAGTAGGAGTAAACGGGTCCTTTTCACAATGGCAGGCAGTGACTAGTGGGGTACCGCAAGGCTCAGTGCTGGTACCCCAGCTATTTACAATATCTATTAATGATTTGGACGAGGGAATTCAATGCAACATCTCCAAGTTTGCGGATGACACGAAGCTGGGGGGGCGGTGTTAGCTGTGAGGAGGATGCTAGGAGGCTGCAAGGTGACTTGGATAGGCTGGATGAGTGGGCAAATGTTTGGCAGATGCAGTATATTGTGGATAAATGTGAGGATATCCACTTTGGTGGCAAAAACAGGAAAGTAGACTATTATCTAAATGGTGGCTGATTAGGAAAAGGGGAGATGCAACGAGAACTGGGTGTCATGGTACACCAGTCATTGAAAGTAGGCATGCAGGTGCAGCAGGCAGTGAAGAAAGCGAATGGTATGTTAGCATTCATAATAAAAGGATTTGAGTATAGGAGCAGGGAGGTTCTACTGCAGTTGTACAGGGTCTTGGTGAGACCACTCCTGGAATATTGCGTACAGTTTTGGTCTCCAAATCTGAGGAAAGACATTCTTGCCATAGAGGGAGTACAGAGAAGGTTCACCAGACTGATTCCTGGGATGTCAGGACTTTCATATGAAGAAAGACTGGATAGACTCGGCTTGTACTCGCTATAATTTAGGTGATTGGAGGGGGATCTTATAGAAACTTACAAAATTCTTAAGGGGTTGGACAGGCTAGAAGCAGGAAGATTGTTCCCGATGTTGGGGAAGTCCAGAACAAGGGGTCACAGTTTAAGGATAGGGGGGAAATCTTTTAGGACCGAGATGAGAGAAACTTTTTTCACACAGAGAGTGGTGAATCTCTGGAATTCTCTGCCACAGAAGGTAGTTGAGGCCACAGTTTATTGGCTATATTTAAGAGGGAGTTAGATGTGGTCCTTGTGGCTAAAGGGATCAGGGAGTATGGAGGCAGGTACAGGATACTGAGTTGGATGATCAGCCATGATCATGTTGAATGGCGGTGCAGGCTCTAAGGGCCGAATGGCCTACTCCTGCACCTATTTTCTATGTTTCTATGTTTCTATTGTCATGTGTCCCAGATAGGACAATGAAATTCTTGCTTGCTGCAGCACAACAGAATATAGTAGGCATCAATACAGAACAGATCAGTGTGTCTATATAACACAGACCATATATGTACACACATTAATGAACAGATAAAGTGCAATAGGCTGTTGTAGTTCAGAGTCTGTTTGTTGGTGAGTTTAATAGCCTGATGGCTGTGGGAAAGTAGCTATTCCTGAACCTGGATGTTGCAGATTTCAGGCTCCTGTACCTTCTACCTGATGGCAACGGAGAGATGAGTGTGTGGCCAGGATGGTGTGGGTCCTTGATGATGTTGGCAGCCTTTTTGAGGCAGCGACTGTGATAGATCCCCTCGATGGTGGGGAGGTCAGAGCCGGTGATGGACTGGGCAGTGGTCACAACTTATTTTATCTTTGACACTAGGTGGCTCCACAAGTAAAGATAAAGAGATTAGTATACAAACTTAAAGCACACGGTATTGGGGGTTCAGTATTGATGTGGATAAAGAACTGGCTGGCAGACAGGAAGCAAAGAGTAGGAGTAAACGGGTCCTTTTCACAATGGCAGGCAGTGACTAGTGGGGTACCGCAAGGCTCAGTGCTGGTACCCCAGCTATTTACAATATCTATTAATGATTTGGACGAGGGAATTCAATGCAACATCTCCAAGTTTGCGGATGACACGAAGCTGGGGGGGCGGTGTTAGCTGTGAGGAGGCTGCAAGGTGACTTGGATAGGCTGGGTGAGTGGGCAAATGTTTGGCAGATGCAGTATATTGTGGATAAATGTGAGGTTATCCACTTTGGTGGCAAAAACAGGAAAGTAGACTATTATCTAAATGGTGGCTGATTAGGAAAAGTGGAGATGCAGCGAGACCTGGGTGTCATGGTACACCAGTCATTAAAAGTAGGCAAAGTGTTGACCCACATCGGGTCCGTTGACCCGCGCCACTCGACTCCGACCATCGGGTCCGGTGACCCGCGCCACTCCAACCCCCTCCAGCAACCCACAGCCGTCGCCTTACCTGGAGCCTGGACTCTGCACTGGGCCTGCAGCCTCCACGCTGCTTACTCCCACTCTCCTGCACTTAACTCCACTGGGTCCTAGCGCCCGTCTGCCCAGCCTTGCTAACCTCAGTGGCTGCTCCACTGACCCTCCCCCATCCCCCCCAACCATGTCACACCCGCTCTTCCCCACCCACCTTACAGCCCTCTCTCCCCCCCACCCCCTGACCACCCACCACCCCTCCAACACCCACAACCCCCCCCCCCCCCCCACACATCGCCCAATCCCCAGTCTACCCACCTGCCTCCCTCTGGCCCCAACTCCCACCCCTGCCGGGTGTTCACCATCCCCCCCGACCTCCCCCTCTCCCCCACCCAACGGTCTGTCCTCAGCAGAGGTCTCACCTTTGTCCCACTCCGTCCCCATCTCAATGAGTTCCGCGCCCACCATGACTTGGAGCGCTTCTACCGTCGTCTCAATGCACACGGCATTGAGGGTTCAGTATTGATGTGGATAGAGAACTGGCTGGCAAACAGGAAGCAAAGAGTAGGAGTAAACGGGTCCTTTTCACAATGGCAGGCAGTGACTAGTGGGGTACCGCAAGGCTCAGTGCTGGGACCCCAACTATTTACAATATATATTAATGATCTGGATGAGGGAATTGAAGGCAATATCTCCAAGTTTGCGGATGACACTAAGCTGGGGGGCAGTGTTAGCTGTGAGGAGGATGCTAGGAGACTGCAAGGTGACTTGGATAGGCTGGGTGAGTGGGCAAATGTTTGGCAGATGCAGTATAATGTGGATAAATGTGAGGTTATCCATTTTGGTGGCAAAAACAGGAAAGCAGACTATTATCTAAATGGTGGCCGACTAGGAAAAGGGGAGATGCAGCGAGACCTGGGTGTCATGGTACACCAGTCATTGAAAGTGGGCATGCAGGTGCAGCAGGCAGTGAAGAAAGTGAATGGTATGTTAGCTTTCATAGCAAAAGGATTTGAGTATAGGAGCAGGGAGGTTCTACTGCAGTTGTACAGGGTCTTGGTGAGACCACACCTGGAGTATTGCGTACAGTTTTGGTCTCCAAATCTGAGGAAGGACATTATTGCCATAGAGGGAGTGCAGAGAAGGTTCACCAGACTGATTCCTGGGATGTCAGGACTGTCTTATGAAGAAAGACTGGATAGACTTGGTTTATACTCTCTAGAATTTAGGAGATTGAGAGGGGATCTTATAGAAACTTACAAAATTCTTAAGGGGTTGGACAGGCTAGATGCAGGAAGATTGCTCCCGATGTTGGGGAAGTCCAGGACAAGCGGTCACAGCTTAAGGATAAGGGGGAAATCCTTTAAAACTGAGATGAGAAGAACTTTTTTCACACAGAGAGTGGTGAATCTCTGGAACTCCCTGCCACAGAGGGTAGTCGAGGCCAGTTCATTGGCTATATTTAAGAGGGAGTTAGATGTGGCCCTGGTGGCTAAGGGGATCAGAGGGTATGGAGAGAAGGCAGGTACGGGATACTGAGTTGGATGATCAGCCATGATCATATTGAATGGCGGTGCAGGCTCGAAGGGCCGAATGGCCTACTCCTGCACCTAATTTCTATGTTTCTATGTCTCCGCCTCACAGCGCACTTCCATGGGAAGGAGTCCTCTCCCCCAAATGATGACCCCTTTTCCCGTCTCCAATGCACCCCCTCCTCGTGGAACCCCCCACATAAAGTCCCGGCTCTGGAACTCTTCATTCAGAACTGCCGCCGCGACGTCAACCGCCTCAACTTCTCCACTCCCCTGTCTCACTCTAATCTTTCCCCCCCTGAACGCACTGCCATCGAATCACTCCGCAAAAACACAGACTGGGTCATCAAACCAGCCGACAAGGGAGGTGCCGTGGTAGTCTGGCGCGCCGATCTCTACAAAGCTGAGGCCACGCGCCAACTCTCGGACACCTCCTCCTACTTACCCTTGGGCCATGACCCCACTGACGAGCACCAGGCCACCATTTCTAGCACCATCACCGACTTCATCAATTCCCACGCCCTACCTGACCAAGCCTCCAAACTCATCGTTCCCCAGCCCCGCACGGCCCGTTTTTACCTTCTCCCCAAAATCCACAAACCCGGCTCTCCCGGCAGACCCATTGTCTCTGCGTGTTCGTGCCCCACCGAACTCATCTCCAAATACCTTGACTCCATCCTATCCCCCTTGGTCAAATCCCTTCCCACCTATGTTCTAGACACCTCAGACACTCTCCGCCGCCTCCACGCATTCCACTCTCTGGGCCCTCACCCCCTCATCTTCACCATGGATGTCCGGTCACTCTACACCTCCATCCCCCACCAGGATGGCCTCAGAGCCCTCCGGTTCTTCCTCGACCAGAGGAGCAACCTATACCCAGCCACTGACACTCTCCTCCGCTTAGCGGAGTTGGTCCTCACCCTCAATAACTTTACATTTGACTCCCCCCATTTCCTCCAAACACAAGGCGTAGCTATGGGCACACGCATGGGCCCCAGCTACGCCTGCCTCTTTGTCGGGTACGTTGAACAATCCTTGTTCAAGACGTACCAGGGCCCCATCCCCGACCTCTACCTCCGTTACATTGACGACTGCTTTGGTGCCACCTCCTGCACCCACACACAACTGACTGACTTCATCCACTTCACCACCAACTTCCATCCGGCACTCCAATACACCTGGACGATTTCCGACACTTCCCTACCATTCCTTGACCTCACCATCTCCATCGCAGGGGACAGACTCCTGACCGACATACATTACAAACCCACTGACTCACATGGCTATCTGGACTACACGTCTTTCCACCCTGCCCCCTGTAAAGACTCCATCCCCTACTCCCAATTCCTCCGCCTACGCCGCATCTGTTCCCAGGATGAGACATTTCATACCAGGGCATCGGAAATGTCCTCGTTCTTCAGGGAACGGGGATTCCCCTCCGCCACCATAGATGAGGCTCACACCAGGGTCTCATCCATACCCCGTAACACTGCTCTCTCTCCCCATCCCCGCACACGCAACAAGGGCAGAGTCCCTCTGGTCCTCACCTTTCACCCCACCAGCCGGCAAATACAACACATAATCCTCCGCCATTTCCGCCACCTCCAACGTGACCCCACCACTCGCCACATCTTCCCATCTACCCCCATGTCTGCCTTCCGCAAAGACCGCTCCCTCCGCAACTCCCTCGTCAATTCTTCCCTTCCCTCCCGCACCACCCCCTCCCCGGGCACTTTCCGTTGCAACCGCAAGAAATGCAACACCTGTCCCTTCACCTCCCCCCTCGACTCCATTCAAGGTCCCAAGCAGTCGTTCCAGGTGCGACAAAGGTTCACCTGTATCTCCTCCAACCTCATCTACTGCATCCGCTGCTCTAGATGTCAGCTGATTTACATCGGTGAGACCAAGCGTAGGTTGGGCGATCGTTTCGCCGATCACCTCCGCTCAGTCCGCAATAACCTACCTGACCTCCCGGTGGCTCAGCACTTCAACTCCCCCTCCCATTCCCAATCCGACCTCTCTGTCCTGGGTCTCCTCCATTGCCAGAGTGAGCAACAGCGGAAATTGGAGGAACAGCACCTCATATTCCGTCTGGGGACCTTGCGTCCTTATGGCATTAACATTGAATTCTCCCAATTTGGCTAGCCCGTGCTGTCTCCTCCCCTTCCTTAACCCTCTAGCTGTCTCCCTCCCACCCTCCCATCCGCCCACCCTCGGGCTCCTCCTCCTCCTCCCCTTTTCCTTCTTTCTTTCCCCACCCCCCATCAGTCTGAAGAAGGGTTTCGGCCCGAAACGTCGCCTATTTCCTTCGCTCCATAGATGCTGCTGCACCCGCTGAGTTTCCCCAGCAATTTTGTGTACATTAAAAGTAGGCATGCAGGTGCAGCAGGCAGTGAAGAAAGCGAATGGTAGGTTAGCATTCATAATAAAAGGATTTGAGTATAGGAGCAGGGAGATTCTACTGCAGTTGTACAGGGTCTTGGTGAGACCACTCCTGGAATATTGCGTACAGTTTTGGTCTCCAAATCTGAGGAAAGACATTCTTGCCATAGAGGGAGTACAGAGAAGGTTCACCAGACTGATTCCTGGGATGTCAGGATTTTCATATGAAGAAAGACTGGATAGACTCGGCTTGTACTCGCTATAATTTAGGAGATTGAAGGGGGATCTTATAGAAACTTACAAATTTCTTAAGCGGTTGGACAGGCTAGATGCAGGAAGATTGTTCCTGATGTTGGGGAAGTCCAGGACAAGGGGTCACAGTTTAAGGATAAAGGGGAAATCCTTTGGGACCGAGATGAGAAAAGCATTTTTCACACAGAGTGGTGAATCTCTGGAACTCTCTGCCACAGAAGGTAGTTGAGGCCACAGTTCATTGGCTATATTTAAGAGGGAGTAAGATGTGGCCCTTGTGGCTAAAGGGATCAGGGGGTATGGAGAGAAGGCAGGTACAGGATACTGAGTTGGATGATCAGCCATGATCATATTGAATGGCGGTGCAGGCTCGAAGGGCCGAATGGCCTCTACTCCTGCACCTATTTTCTATGTTTCCCCGCTCCCTCCTGGTCAAATTCATCACAAGTCTAAAATTACACTCTCCGATAATCACAGACATCTTATCCGGCTAAAATGCATAACCACAACCTGGTCTGATGTCTACCCCGTCAGAATGGTCTAATTCTAATTATCATTTTAATATTTTCTCCCTTTTTGCTCATTCCGCAATGTATCTGTTTTGCCCTGTGAATCAGAGGGAGTGTGAGTTGTTAAACGGCATTGTTTAACACCTTGTAATAAATTGGGTCAACTTCCTGTTGTTAGTGTTAATCCTGGCCAAATTGGAGAGGCTAGGACCCTAAAATTGAGTAAAGGCTTCTGGACTGCTAGGCCATTTGGTCAATTTAATTTTGCTTTCTGTAGAAATGTGACAAGCTGCAGAATGGTGCCAGTTTGTCTAGAGCCTAGATCCGAGCTGCGGGAAAGGAATGGGAACACCTGCAGACCCTGACAATTAGGTGAAAATGCATAGAATGTACTGGTTGAATGCAAACCAGACATACACATTGTAAATAAAGGTTCAAAGGTTCAAAGGTTCAAAGGTTATTTATTGGTCACATACACCTATGTGTAGTGAAATGCTTCTTGCCAATGCAGCACATAAAGAAAGAATACAGACATAACATTAATAAGAGATTTAAACATAAAGAACATCCCCCCACAATGGCTCCCACCATGAGGGAAGGCACAAAGTCCAGTCCCCAACCCCAGTTCACCCATAGTCGGGCCTATTGAGGCCTCCACAGTTGCCTCTACGGAGGCCCGATGTTCCTGGCCGTTCTCGCCGGGTGATGGTGCTCCGGCGTCGGGAGAATCCTCACAGCGGCTTGGGACACCTGGAACGGCCGCTTCCGTACTGGAGGCCGCGGATTCCAAAGCCAACAAGGCCGCGCCGGTTGGAGCTCCACTACTGGCGATCTCGTCGCGAGATCCCAGGCTCCCGGTGTACAGTTCGGCGCCGCCGCCCGCAGCTGGCCGCTCCTCAGACCCGCAGGCTCCGCGATGTTGTTCCCGGCGGTCTTCAGCTCACCGGAGCTCCAGCGCGGCGACCCGGACAAGGCATCGCCCGCTCCGCGATAGCGCTCCAGCGCTGTGCCGCTGCCAAAGCCGTGGTTCTGGGCGGTCCCCGTCAGGAAACGCCGCTCCAGGCCCGCTGGTAGGCCGCGAGGACGGGTCGAAACTGCAGCCCGGAGAAAAGCTGCCTCTCCGACCAGGTAGGGACCCTGAAAGGTAGTTTCCCCCTTTCCCCCACATAAAAAAGTCTAGAACTCCAGAAACTCCAGAAATAATGTTGCAAAGCTTTACTTTGCTGGATGATGATTGGATTAAGTATTGAGCCTTGTCTGGTTTTCTTGCATATCAGGGCACAATAGACAATAGGTGCAGGAGTAGAACATTCGGCCCTTCGAGCCAGCACCGCCATTCAATGTGATCATGGCTGATCATCCACAATCAGTACCCCGTTCCTGCCTTCTCCCCATATCCCCCGACTCCGCTATTTTTAAGAGCCCTATCTAGCTCTCGCTTGAAAGTATCCAGAGAACCGCCCTCTGAGGCAGAGAATTCCACAGACTCACTACTCTCTGTGTGAAAAAGTGTTTCCTTGTCTCCGTTCTAAACGTTGCGATGTTCGTTTCCTCTAAGAAACACTGTTTGAATACAATGTATTAGCTACTGTAGTATTGGGTTAGGGAAATGTCTGTCATGTATGTGGTTAATCGATATCTGTAATTGGATTGTAATTGTTTGGCCCCTCGAGGTCCGGGGACCTATAAAAGTCGCTACCACGAGGTTCTGTGTCGATCTTCTGGGAGAGCGCTTCGGACTGCGTGACCTTCTGGAGTGTCTCTGTTTGTGCAAGGCCTAGAGAGCTTGAACAGGCAGGATTTGACTATAAGATCAGGGAGGTTCTACTGCAGTTGTACAGGGCCTTGGTGAGACCACACCTGGAGTATTGCATACAGTTTTGGTCTCCTAATCTGAGGAAAGACATTCTTGCCATAGAGCGAGTACAGAGAAGGCTCACCAGACTGATTCCTGGGATGTCAGGACTTTCATATGAAGAAAGACTGGATAGACTCGGTTTGTACTCGCTAAAATTTAGAAGATTGAGGGGGGATCTTATAGAAACGTACAAAATTCTAAAGGGGTTGGACAGGCTAGATGCAGGAAGATTATTCCCGATGTTGGGGAAGTCCAGAACAAGTGGTGACAGTTTAAGAATAAGAGGGAAGTATTTTAGGACCGAGATGAGAAAATCATTTTTTACACAGAGAGTGGTGAATCTGTGGAATTCTCTGCCACAAAAGGTAGTTGAGGCCACAGTTCATTGGCTATATTTACGAGGGAGTTAGATGTGGCCCTTGTGGCTTAAGGGATCAGGGGATATAGAGAGAAGGCAGGTACAGGATACTGAGTTGAATGATCAGCCATGATCATATTGAATGGCGGTGCAGGCTCGAGGGCCGAATGGCCTACTCCTGCACCTATTTTCTATGTTTCTATACAAGGATCGAACCCGCGCTGGTTAGGTATAATAGTGGAACTGTAATTGTGTTCTGTCAAAATAAAGTCTAGATGCGCTAGTGCTTGACTCAGTTATTTTCGACTGAAACTAGACTGGGGGGGAAGCTTAGAACGAGCTATTTACATGAGGATGTGGATGATCCGTCTCAGTTAATTCAGATTTGTGTTTTCTTTATTTCAGGGGGAAGCTGACTGTAAGAGGAGGTAAGACTTGCTATTCACTGACACTCTGCATGGACCGGTAACATATTACCGAGAAATAATCAATGCTCAGTTTGTAATCAGCTATTTAATATTTGCAGGGTTAGAGATGACCAGCGGCCATTGTCAGTGAGAGATGATTCCATACCGTTTGAGAATTTCAACCATCTCTTTCTGTTGAAGACAGTTTTGAAGGAAACCTTTGACTCCATTAAGCAAGGTAAAGCATGTAGATTACTTCCCGTTTGTTAGTTAATTCTATTTTGGTTTGGCCCACTGGGTCCGCGCCGACCAGCGATCCCCGCACATTAACACTATCCTACACCCACTAGGGACAATTTCATTTTGCATTTACCAAGCCAATTAACCTACAAACCTGCACATCTTTGGAGAGTGGGAAGAAACCAAAGATCTCGGAAAAAACCGAAGGTAGACAAAAATGCTGGAGAAACTCAGCGGGTGAGGCAGCATCTATGGAACGAAGGAATAGGCGACGTGTTGGGTTGAGGCCCTTCTTCAAATTGAACGGGATCCAACTACAGGCCACATCTTCCCATCTCCACCCCTTCCTGCTTTCCTCAGAGACCGTTCCCTCCGTACCTCCCTGGGGAAATCGTCCCTTCCCACCCAAACCACCCCCTCCCCTTGCAACCGCAGGGAATGCAGCACCTGTCCCATTACCTCCTCCCCGCGACTCCATCCACGGACCCAATCAGTCTTTCCAGGTGAAGCAGAGGTTCACTTGCACCTCCTCCAACCTCATCTACTGCATCCGCTGTTCCAGGTGTCAACTTCTCTACATCGGTGAGACCAAGCGCAGGCTCGGCGATCGTTTCGTTGAACACCTCCGCTCAGTCTGTCTTAACCTACCTGATCTCCCGGTGGCTCAGCACTTCAACTCCCCCCTCCCATTCCCAATCCGACCTTTCTGTCCTGGGCCTCCTCCACTGTCAGAGTGTTCTCCCACCAGTCTTACTGTCTCCGACTACATTCTATCCTTGCCCTGCCATCAGTCTGAAGAAGGGCCTTGAACCGAAACGTCACCCATTCCTTCTCTCCAGAGATGCTGCCGGACCAGCTGACTTACTCCGGCATTTTGAGTCTATCAGTGAATTTATTTATTTGACAAGTCCACAGGCACACAGCACACACTCACCAACACACACCATACAGATGATGACACACCATGACTTACACAACTGTCCATGAACACACTCACCAACGCAGGATACATGCACCCACTGATAATTAATCCGGCCATTACATAAACTCAGTCTGACGCACACATGAACCCAGCCACAATTTCTCCATCCTTGTCACTGTCCCGTTTCGCTCTCTCCGTCCACGACAACAGAAACGTTTCACCTCCACCTCTGGAAGAACAGAACCGGAAATGCATTTCTCTTCTCCATCTGGCGCAATTGGGGAAAATTACCCCGGGCAAGGTTTCAGTTGTCCGCCCGCCTGTGCCCGAGTCTCCCCCCCGACCCCGTGGGGACTCTCTGATTCTCTGCTTCTCCCCCCAGTCTCCGTCACCCTGGATGTGGAAACAGCGCATGCGCTGCTCGAGGTGTCTGAGGATCGGAAGAGGGTGAGACTGAGACTGACCCGGAGGAGTCTCCCTGACACCGGGAAGAGGTTTACGGCCTGGGTGTGTCTGCTGGGATCGGAGGGATTCACATCGGGGAGACATTACTGGGAGGTGGAGGTGGCGGAGAGTCTGCGATGGAGTCTGGGAGTCGCCGCAGAGTCTGTGGTGAAGAAGGGAGATGTCACACTGACCCCAGAGACTGGAGTCTGGAGCATCGAGCTGGATGGTGACAAGCTTCGTGCAGTCTCCTTCCCCCCATCCCCTCTCCCCGCCCGTCCCTTCCCCAGGAGGGTGGGAGTTTATCTCAGTTACGAGTCCGGGACAGTTTCATTTTACGACGCGGACACCAAGTCCCATCTCCACACCTTCACCGGGAATAAATTCACGGAGAAACTTTATCCTTTCTTTGGGCCTTGGCATGAAAACCACTGGCTGATAATCTGTTCCGGTTCTGCTCCGGGTCAGTAAATAATACATTCTACCCATCTTCCACCAGCACCTGGAATATAGTCAATCACCTCCGTTCTTTTAGTTGTCAAGTCAAGAGAGTTTTATTGTCATGTGTCCCAGATAGGACAATGACATTCTTGCTTTGCTTCAGCACAACAGAGTAGGCATAAATACAGAACAGATCAGTGTGTCTATGTAGCATAGACCATATATATACACACATAAATAAACAGATAAAATGCAATAGGTTGTTATAGTTCATAGTTTGTTTGAAGCTGTGTTTAATAGCCTGATGGCTGTGGGGAAGTAGCTATTCCTGAACCTGGATGTACCAGATTTCAGGCTCCTGTACCTTCTACCTGATGGCAGCGGAGAGATGAGTGAGTGGCCAGGATGGTGTGGGTCCTTGATGATGCTGCCAGCCATTTTGAGGCAGTGACTGCGATAGATCCCCTCGATGGTGGGGAGGTCAGAGCCGATGATGGACTGGGCAGTGTTTACAACTTTCTGCAGTCTTTTCTGTTCCTGGACGCTCAAATTGCCGAACCAGGCCACGATGCAACCGGTCAGCATGCTCTCTACTGTGCACCTGTAGAGGTTTGAGAGAGTCTACTGACAAACCGACTCTCCGTAATCTTCTCAGGAAGTAGAGGCGCTGATGTGCTTTCTTTATAATTGCATCAGTGTTCTGGGACCAGGACGATCTTCGGAATGTGCACTCCCAGGAATTTGAAGCTCTTGACCCTTTCCACCATCGACCCGTTGATATAAACGGGATTGTGGGTCCCTATCCTAACCCCTTCCAAAGTCCAAATCAGTCCTTGGTTTTACTGGTGTTTAGGGCCAGGTTATTGTGCTGGCACCATTTGGTCAATCGGCCGATCTCACTTCTATACTCTGACTCGTCCCCATCAGTGATTCGTCCCACAACAGTGGTGTCATCGGCGAACTTGATGATGGAGTTTGTACTATGTCCAGCTACACAGTCATGAGTATAGAGTTTAGATGTTAAACAAGCCTGTCCGTGGAACGATGACCATAAAAACTCCTTGACTTTAGGCCGATGATGCATCTCATTTCATATCGTTGATCCTGAAATGGCCGAGGGAATCGTTCAGAGGGCATGTGGGATGTGCAATAAATGCTGTTCCTACAGATACGCTCGACGTGTAATTTACATTATGGGTTGATTTATTCCCTTAAAAAACGATAACTGGTGTAGCAAAGAGTAGGAGTAAACGGGTCCTTTTCACAATGGCAGGCAGGTGACTAGTGGGGTACCGCAAGGCTCAGTGCTGGGACCCCAGCTATTTACAATATATATTAATGATCTGGATGAGGGAATTGAAGGCAATATCTCCAAGTTTGCGGATGACACTAAGCTGGGGATCAGTGTTAGCTGTGAGGAGGATGCTAGAGACTGCAAGGTGACTTGGATAGGCTGGGTGAGTGGGCAAATGTTTGGCAGATGCAGTATAATGTGGATAAATGTGAGGTTATCCATTTTGGTAGCAAAAACAGGAAAGCAGACTATTATCTAAATGGTGGCCGACTAGGAAAAGGGGAGATGCAGCGAGACCTGGGTGTCATGGTACACCAGTCATTGAAAGTAGGCATGCAGGTGCAGCAAGGCAGTGAAGAAAGCGAATGGTATGTTAGCTTTCATAGCAAAAGGATTTGAGTATAGGAGCAGGGAGGTTCTACTGCAGTTGTACAGGGTCTTGGTGAGACCACACCTGGAGTAGTGCGTACAGTTTTGGTCTCCAATCTGAGGAAGGACATTATTGCCCTAGAGGGAGTGCAGAAAAGGTTCACCAGACTGATTCCTGGGATGTCAGGACTGTCTTATGAAGAAAGACTGGATAGACTTGGTTTATACTCTCTAGAATTTAGGAGATTGAGAGGGGATCTTATAGAAACTTATAAAATTCTTAAGGGGTTGGACAGGCTAGATTGCTCCCGATGTTGGGTAAGTCCAGGACAAGGGGTCACAGCTTAAGGACAAGGGGGAAAATCCTTTAAAACCGAGATGAGAAGAACTTTTTCACACAGAGAGTGGTGAATCTCTGGAACTCTCTGCCACAGAGGGTAGTCGAGGCCAGTTCATTGGCTATATTTAAGAGGGAGTTAGATGTGGCCCTTGTGCCTAAGGGGATCAGAGGGTATGGAGAGAAGGCAGGTACGGGATACTGAGTTGGATGATCAGCCATGATCATATTGAATGGCGGTGCCGGCTCGAAGGGCCGAATGGCCTATTCCTGCACCTAATTTCTATGTTTCTATTAATGTCAATATTCTGTTAAGTTTCCTTCTAATTTAGTTTATTTATTGTCACATGTATTGAGGTACAGTGAAAAGCTTTTGTTGCGTGCTATCCAGTCAGTGGAAAGACTATACATGATTACAGTCGAGTCGTTCACAGTGTACACCTAAACGATAAAGGGAATAACGTTTAATGCATTATATAGCAATGTTACAAAATTTTGAGATTTTAAAAGTCAAGTCTGCAATTTATCCCATCAGATAAAGCATAACAAGAAGTTTAAATTGACATCTAATTCACTTTCATATCTTCAGTATTAACAAAGTTATGGCCATTTTCATACTCGGAAATTAGCATCTTGTTCCCTATTGCTTTCCCATTGTCTTAACTCAAAAGCTGTGATCAAGGACAGTCAAAAGCCCATAACTTTCTTAAAAATTAAGAGAACTGAAAGAAATGTTCAGTTATTATAGATTGAAGCATTCTGAAACAAATATGAAACAATCTTACTTGGATGACCTGAAATTAAAGCATATAATTAGTTAGTTACCCAATTGTAGCTAATTACAAAATTCAATTACTAGATCTAAACATCTATCCATTTCTTAAGAAAATGTGAACATTTTTAAATAGCCTAAGTGTCCAAATAACATTCAAGTTCAAGTTCAAGTGAGTTTATTGTCATGTGTCCCTGTATAGGACAATGAAATTCTTGCTTTGCTTAAGCACACAGAAAATAGTAGGCATTTACTACAAAACAGATAAATGTGTCCATATACCATGATATAAATATATACACACATGAATAAATAAACTGATAGTGCAAATAACAAAAAGTGGTTGGTAATAATCAGAGTTTTGTCCGAGCCAGGTTTAATAGCCTGATGGCTGAGGGGAAGTAACTATTCCTGAACCTGGTTGTTGCAGTCTTCAGGCTCCTGTACCTTCTACCTGAAGGTAGCAGGGAGATGAGTGTGTGGCCAGGATGGTGTGGGTCTTTGATGATACTGCCAGCCTTTTGAGGCAGCGACTGCGATAAATCCCCTCGATGGAAGGAAGGTCAGAGCCGATGATGGACTGGGCAGTGTTTACTACTTTTTGTAGTCTTTTCCTCTCCAGGGCGCTCAAATTGCCGAACCAAGCCACGATGCAACCGGTCAGCATGCTCTCGACTGTGCACCTGTAGAAGTTAGAGAGAGTCTTCCTTGACAATCCGACTCTCCTTAATCTTCTCAGGAAGTAGAGGCGCTGATGTGCTTTTTTGATGATTGCATTAGTGTTCTCGGACCAGGAAAGATCATTCCCGTAAATTAATGGCCATCAGCTTGCGAGTGGGAGTTTGAGGAACGCAATCGATTGGAACGTTGCGGTTTGCGGTGAATTTAAATCCCATAGCGACTGGAAAAACACTGCCGGTTCGTATGGGGGCCAAAATCACATTTTCGCAACGTGAAAAGTTGATTAAAGTCATCCTAAGAAGCAAGTTTATATGTAAAATGAACGACTTACCTTGCTTTGTCCCGTACGTGAGATCCGTTCCGTTTCCTGCGTTGACGGCGTTAGAAGTCGCTTTTTATTTTACTCCAGCGCTGAAATTGTCCCGCGTTTGTTTTTTTAAATTCCGAGAACGGCAGGTCGGACGAATTTTCAGCATCAGCTAGTAGCCCGAGAAAATATATCTCGGACAGGCAGGAGAAACGGCATTTAATCCCGCCCCCACCTCAAAGTTGCGCCCACGGCCAGTGACAGAACTGCAGCGCCGCTGAAGGTAAATTTTGTAACATTCCTACAAGATATAGTCCAGTAAAGTCAGATTAAAGATAGCCCGAGGGTCTCCAAAGGGGCAAATGGTCGCCCAGGGCCACTTTCCAGTTGGTGAGAGGATGGTTCAGTTGCAGATCAACGATAAGGGAATAAAGTTTCGTGCAAGGTAAAGCCAGCAAAGTCCGATCAAGGATAGCCCAAGTGTCACCAATGAAATAGATAGTAGTTTAGGTAGACAAAAATGCTGGAGAAACTCAGCGGGCCAGGCAGCATCTATGGAGAGAAGGAATTTGCAACGTTTCGTGTCAAGACCCTCCTTCAACCTTTGTCTACCTTCGATTTTCCAGCATCTGCAGTTCTTTCTGAAACAAACTGTGAAAATGGGTAGTCTGTGAAACGCATGAATGAATGGGCACAAAATGCTGGAGCAACTCAGCGGGACAGGCGGCATCTCTGGAGAGAGGAGTGGGTGACGTTTTGGGTCGAGATCCTTATTCCGAATGAGAGACTCGGGGAAAGGCATGTGAGGGCGAATATATGAGATTATAGGATCACTGAGGTAGCTCTGTGAACAGCCATAGACTTTGATGGTTTGTATAATCACCGATTGTGTAATACGAATAAATAATATGTGCATTGTTCATTGTTCTTTATCTCCCCACATCATCGTCCGTGTCCCTCGTTTCCCTTATCCCTAACCAGTGTGAAGAAAGGTCTCGACCCGATACATCACCCACAGCCTACTGTCTCCGCCTCTTCCTTTCTCCTTCCCGCCCCCCACCCCCACATCAGTCTGAAGATGGATCTTTGTGAAGAAGGGTCTCGACCCGATACGTCACCTATTCCTTCGCTCCATAGATGCTGTCTCACCCGCGGAGTTCCTCCAGCATTTTTGTCTCCCATCGATTTTCCAGCATCTGTAGTTCCTTCTTAAAGATAGATAGTAATTTAGCGCGGCTTTCGATCTGAATAGATAATTAACTCCAATACAAATAGCATTTATTATCCCATGATCGAGAGTAGATCGGAGCTCAGTGTCACTGGAGACACAAGAAACTGCAGATGCTGGAGTCATCAACAGAAGACAAAGTGCTGGAGTAACTCAGTGAGTCAGGCAGTATCTGTGGAGGGAACTGGACAGGCGAGGTTTCAGATCGGGACCCTTCTTCCACGTGTCCGCCTTTTTGCCCTTCGCATTTTCCTCGTTGCCCGCGAGTCGAGTGCATTCTTGTCACCGGCGCTGCTCTCGACTGGGTGAAGGCGCCGAGCATCAGAGTGTGAAGAAGGATCTCGACCCGAAACGTCACCCAGCCCTTCCCTTCCCTTCCGAGATGCTGCCTGTCCATCTCTGAGTTACTCCAGCTCTTTGTGTCTATTTTCCTTTATATTCAGCACGTTCTGTGTCTAACTGGCCCGTTCCTCTGGTGTGAGATTGGTCGGATGTGGTCAGGACACCTGAGTCACACTCACAATCAAAGATCTTATAGCGAATAAGATATAGCGCTATAAGATCTTTGCTCACAATGAACACTTGCAGCCAAATACCATTCATTCCCGAGACGGCAGCGGGCGCTATTGACACTCGCGGTACTGCAAGGGGGCGAGTAGAACCACGTCAGTGAAAAACAGTTTGAACCAGGAAGTGGAGGAGGAAAATGGCTGCGAAAGACCAGGTCGAGAGTTTGACCGAGGAGGTAGTTTGTCCCATCTGCCTGGATTTCTTCACCGATCCGGTGTCACTGGAGTGTGGGCACAACTTCTGCCGCCCCTGTATCACACAGAGTTGGGACAGGGAGGGGAGAAACTCCTGCCCGGAATGTAGAGAGGAATTTACAGACCGCACCCTCAGGGGTAGTCGGGCCTTGTCGAGACTGTCTGAGAAAGCTCGAACACTGAGCCTGAAAACGGAAGAGAAGGAAAGTAAACTTCACTGCGAGGAACATCAGGAAGAACTGAAGCTGTTTTGTGAAACTGACAAGAAACTGATCTGCCTGATCTGCCGAGACGCGCGGGAACACAAGACTCACAACTTCATGCCGATTAAAGAAGCTGTTGAAATGTTCAAGGTAAAAATCAAACTCCATTTTGTTCACCTTCCTGATCCGCGATTGTCTCGCTAACCCCTTTGTTCTCTGATCCCAGGACCAGGTTAAATCTTCCTTACAATCTCTCACCAAAAAGAAGTTAGAGTTCGAGGACGTGGAGCAGCAGCAGAAAGGGAAGATTTCCGGAGTTTGGGTAAGGAGGAGTGTCTGGGTTTGTGTCATTTTTCACCCATTAATGCATGAGGGACATACTGGAATAAATTTGCTGCTGTAATTAACCCTGTGAAAATGGGTAGACATAAATGCTGGAGAAACTCAGTGGGCGAGGCAGCATCTATGGAGCGAAGGAATAGAGTCGAGAGCCATGAGTGTTTTATTGTCATGTGTTCCAGATAGGACAATGAAATTCTTGCTTGCTGCAGCACAACACAATATGTAAACATAATACAGAACAGGAGATAAAAGTTCAGTGTGTCTATATACCATAGACCATATATATACACAATAAATAAACAGATAACATGTAATAGGCTGTTATGGTTCAGCGTTTGTTTGATGGCAGGTTTAATAACCTGATGGCTGTGGGGAAGTAGCTGTTCCTGAACCTGGATGTAACAGATTTCAAGCTCCTGTACCTTCTGCCCGATGGTAGCGGAGAGATGAGTGTGTGGCCAGGATGGTGTGGGTCCTTGATGATGTTGCCAGCCTTTTTGAGGCAGCGATAGGTTCCTTCTATGGTGGGAAGGTCAGAGCCAGTGATTGACTGGTCAGTGGCCACAACTTTCTGACATTTCAATAGGTGACGTTTCGGGTTGAGACCCTTCTTCATACTGATTTGTGGGTGGGGGAGGGGGGGGTTAGAAGAAAGGAAGAGGCGGAGACATTAGACTGTGGGAGAGCTGGAAAGGGGAGGGGAAGGAGGGAGTAATAATATAATAATAATAATAATAATAATAATATATTTTATTGTCATTGGACGTCAGTGCAACGAGATTTAGTGTGCAGCTCCACTGATGTACAAGAAAGGTAAATAAATACAATACATAAATAAGCAAGCTGAATTGATTGACGTGACCATCTGAGGGAGACTGTCCAAAGGGGGTGGGATGGGGGGCACTCATTAGGACCGGTTCAGAGCCGCTATAGCTCTTGGGATAAAACTGTCCCTGAGTCTGGGGGTTCGGGCGTAGAAGGCCTTGTAACGTCTGCCGGAGGGAAGTAGTTGAAACAGGCCGTGGCAGGGGTGTGATGAGTCCTTATGGATGCTGAGGGCCTTCCTGAGGCACCGCGTGTGGTAGATGCCCTCCAAGGCTGGTAGCTCTGTCCCGATGATCCGCTGCGCTCTGTTGACGACGCGCTGATGAGCTCTCCTCTCCGCCTCCGTGCAGCTGAGATACCACACAGAGATGCCATACGTTAGTATGCTCTCTGTGGTGCAGCGGTAGAACGTTGTCAGCAGCTGTTGGGGCAGACCAGTCTTATTTAATGTCCTCAGGAAGAACAGTCGTTGCTGTGCCTTCTTGACCAGCGCGGCGGTGTTGGTGGACCATGTGAGGTCCTCTGAAATGTGAGTGCCCAGAAACTTAAAGCTGGACACTCTCTCCACACTTTCCCCGTAAATGGAGATTGGGGCGTATTCTCCAGAATGGGACCTCCTGAAGTCAATAATCAGCTCCTTGGTCTTGGAGGTGTTTAGTGCCAAGTTGTTATTGGCGCACCAGTCCGCCAGGTTCTGCACCTCCGCTCAGAAGTTTGTTTCATCACCGTTGGTGATCAGCCCAATCACTGTGAATAGGCTGTGGGTGAAATGGGAAGGTCATTTCTCCAGCATTTTTGTCTACCTTCGATTTTTCTCCAGCATTTTTGTCTACCTTCGATTCCTTCGCTCCATAGATGCTGCCTCACCCGCTGAGTTTCTCCAGCATTTTTGTCTACCTTCGATTTTTCCAGCATCTGCAATTCCTTCTTAAACAAACTGTGAAAATGGGTAGTCTGTGAAACGCATGTATGAATGGACACTAAAAAACTGGAGCAACTCAGCAGGACTGGCGGCATCTCTGGAGATAGGAATGGGTGACGTTTCGGGTCGAGACCCTTATTCCGAATAAGAGTCTCGGGGAAAGGCATGTGAGGGCGAATATATGAGATTATGGGATTACTGAGGTAGCTCTGTGAACCGCCATAGATAGTTTGAATAACCACCGATTGTGTAATGAAGAGAGAGATAGATGGGGCTCTTAAAGACAACGGAGTCAGGGGATATGGGGAGAAGGGAGGAGCGGGGTACTGTTTGGGGATGATCAGCCATGATCACATTGAATGGCGGAGCTAAGGGCTCGAAGGGCTGAACGGCCTACTCCTGCACCTATTGTCTATTGTCTATTGAAGTATAATATGAAGAAATAATATATTAATTATTCAATGTTCTTTATCTCTCCACATCATCGTCGATAACTCTTGTTTCCCTTATCCCTAACCAGTCTGAAGAAAGGGTCTCGACCCAAAACGTCACCCATTCCTTCTCTCCAGAGATGCTGCCCGCCCCTCTGAGTTACTCCAGCTTCATGTGTCTATCTTCTGTTTATACCAGCATCTGCAGTTCTTTCCTACACGATAATATCTCAATCTTCACCTTTCTTCTGACAGGAACAGTCACGCAATCACCAGTCCTTCATCGCATCCCAGTTTGTTGAACTGCGCCAGTTTCTCACCGAGAAAGAGCAGCGCTTTCTCCGTGATCTGCGGGAAGACGAGGAGAGGATTCTAAATCATATGGAGGAAAATCTTCGAATGATTCAAGAGAATTTAAATTCTATTCAGGAGGAGCTCTCCAGATTACAGGAACAGGCGGATCAAAAAGACAGCCTGTTATTTCTGAAGGTGAGGAACTCAATTTCAATTTGATTCCGTAAACATGCACCTCCACAAAATGGCGAGTTATATATTTGAAATAATTCCAGCGTTCCCAATAGCCCAATATTGATCTAAACCAGTTAGCTGGATCTACATCGGTGAGACTAAGCGGAGGTTGGGCGATCGTTTCGCCGAACACCTCCGCTCGGTCCGCAAGAACCTACCTGACCTCCCGGTGGCTCAGCACTTCAACTCCCCCTCCCATTCCCAATCCGAACTCTCTGTCCTGGGTCTCCTCCATTGCCAGAGTGAGCAACACCTGAAATTGGAGGAACAGCACCTCATATTCCGCTTGGGGAGCCTGCATCCGGGGGGCATGAACATTGAATTCTCCCAATTTTGTTAGCCCTTGCTGTCTCCTCCCCTTCCTCAGCCCTCGAGCTGTCTCCTCCCATTCCCCAGCCCTCGGGCTCCTCCTCCTTTTTCCTTCCTTCTCCCCGCCACCCCCTATCAGTCTGAAGAAGGGTTTTGGCCTGAAACGTTGCCTATTTCCTTCGCTCCATAGATGCTGCTGCACCCGCTGAGTTTCTCCAGCATTTTTGTGTACCTTCGATTTTCCAGCATCTGCAGTTCCTTCTTGAACAGTTAGCTGATTTACCTGTTCTGCTTTGTTGCTGTTTGCAAACTGGCCTCCAGTCCGAGGGAGGACCAGAAATGTCTCCCATTCCTGCTCTCTAGAGCTGCTGCCTGCACCGCTGAGTTACTCCAGCATTTCGTGTCCCTAAACTAAAGTTAGTGTCTAGAATTAAAGGTCGTAGGTGATAAGAGTAGAATTGGGCCATTCGGCCCACCGAGCCTACTCCACCATTCAATTGTGACTTATCTATCTCTCCCTCCTAACCCCATTCTCCTGATTGACACAGAGAAAAGAAGAACAGATCTGCCAGTCCTTATTTCCAGTTTCCTTATTGGTTCTTAATTGAAGTTTCCCTGCCTCACTTTTTCTCACAGAGAGTTGTGAGTCTGTGGAATTCTCTGCCTCAGAGGGCGGTGGAGGCCGGTTCTCTGGATACATTCAAGAGAGAACTAGATAGGGCTCTTAAAGATAGCGGAGTCAGGGAATATGGGGGAGAAGGCAGGAACGGGGTACTGCTTTTGGATGATCACATTGAGTGGCGGTGCTGGATCGAAGGGCCAAATGACCTCGTCCTTCCCCTATTGTCTATTGTCTATACATCACAGACAGACCATTCAGTCCTTCTCCTGTCAATTTTTGCTGCACCAGATAAAACCACCTTACACCCATTCACCGCACTGATCCACAATGTTCGTAGCTCCGTTGATGTCCGATTGATCACACATAACCTGTGCTTCAACTACATCTGTGGTGGCAGGTTCCACATTCTCATTGCTGAATTTCTCAAGGAATATGTTGAAGACCAACTTATTTTTAATTAAAATTATAGTCCAACACCCTCAGGAACGAGCAAACCTATTGGACAAAGGGAATGCTGAAGTTAAGAGCATGCTGGAGTCAAGTCAAAGTCAATAGAGTTTATTGTATTGGAGCAGGGAGGTTCTACTGCAGTTGTACAGGGTCTTGGTGAGACCACACCTGGAGTATTGCGCACAGTTTTGGTCTCCAAATCTGAGGAAAGATATTCTTGCCATAGAGGGAGTACAGAGAAGGTTCACCAGTGATTCCTGGGATGTCAGGACTTTCATATGAAGAAAGACTGGATAGATTCGGCTTGTACTCGCTAAAATTTAGAAGATTGAGGGGGGATATTATAGAAACTTACAAAATTCTTAAGGGGTTGGACAGGGTAGAAGCAGGAAGATTGTTCCCGATGTTGGGGAAGTCCAGAACAAGGGGTCACAGTTTAAGGATAAGGGGGAAATCTTTTAGGACCGAGGTGAGAGAAACTTTTTTTCACACAGAGAGTGGTGAATCTCTGGAATTCTCTGCCACAGAAGGTAGTTGAGGCCACAGTTCATTGGCTATATTTAAGAGGGAGTTAGATGTGGTCCTTGTGGCCAAAAGGATCAGGGGGTATGGAGACAAGGCAGGTACAGGATACTGAGTTGGATGATCAGCCATGATCATGTTGAATGGCGGTGCAGGCTCTAAGGGCCGAATGGCCTACTCCTGCACCTATTTTCTATGTTTCTATTGTCATGTGTCCCAGATAGGACAATGAAATTCTTGCTTGCTGCAGCACAACAGAATATAGTAGGCATCAATACAGAACAGATCAGTGTGTCTATATAACACAGACCATATATGTACACACATTAATGAACAGATAAAGTGCAATAGGCTGTTGTAGTTCAGAGTCTGTTTTTTTGTGAGTTTAATAGCCTGATGGCTGTGGGAAAGGAGCTATTCCTGAACCTGGATGTTGCAGATTTCAGGCTCCTGTATCTTCTACCCGATGACAATGGAGAGATGAGTGTGTGGCCAGGATGGTGTGGGTCCTTGATGATGTTGGCAGCCTTTTTGAGGCAGCGACTGTGATAGATCCCCTCGATGGTGGGGAGGTCAGAGCCGGTGATGGACTGGGCAGCGGCTACAACTTATTTTATCTTTGTCACTTGGTGGCTCCACAAGTAAAGATAAAGAGATTAGTATACAAACTTAAAGCACACGGTATTGGGGGTTCAGTATTGATGTGGATAAAGAACTAGCTGGCAGACAGGAAGCAAAGAATAGCAGTAAACGGGTCCTTTTCACAATGGCAGGCAGTGACTAGTGGGGTACCGCAAGACTCAGTGCTGGACCCCACTTATTTACAATATATATTAATGATTTGGACGAGGGAATTGAATGCAACATCTCCAAGTTTGCGGATGACACTAAGCTGGTGGGCATTGTTAGCTGTGAGGAGGATGTTAGGAGGCTGCAAGGTGACTTGGATAGGCTGGGTGAGTGGGCAAATGCATGGCAGATGCAGTATATTGTGGATAAATGTGAGGTTATCCACTTTGGTGGCAAAAACAGGAAAGTAGACTATTATCTAAATGGTGGCTGATTAGGAAAAGGGGAGATGCAACGAGACCTGGGTGTCATGGTACACCAGTCATTAAAAGTAGACATGCAGGTGCAGCAGGCAGTGAAGAAAGCGAATGGTATGTTAGCATTCATAATAAAAGGATTTGAGTATAGGAGCAGGGAGGTTCTACTGCAGTTGTACAGGGTCTTGGTGAGACCACTCCTGGAATATTGCGTACAGTTTTGGTCTCCAAATCTGAGGAAAGACATTCTTGCCATAGAGGGAGTACAGAGAAGGTTCACCAGACTGATTCCTGGGATGTCAGGACTTTCATATGAAGAAAGACTGGATAGACTCGGCTTGTACTCGCTATAATTTAGGTGATTGGAGGGGGATCTTATAGAAACTTACAAAATTCTTAAGGGGTTGGACAGGCTAGATGCAGGAAAATTGTTCCCGATGTTGGGGAAGTCCAGAACAAGGGGTCACAGTTTAAGGATAAGGGGGAAATCTTTTAGGACCGAGGTGAGATAAACTTTTTTTCACACAGAGAGTGGTGAATCTCTGGAATTCTCTGCCACAGAAGGTAGTTGAGGCCACAGTTCATTGGCTATATTTAAGAGGGAGTTAGATGTGGTCCTTGTGGCCAAAGGGATCAGGGGGTATGGAGAGAAGGCAGGTACAGGATACTGAGTTGGATGATCAGCCATGATCATGTTGAATGGCGGTGCAGGCTCTAAGGGCCGAATGGCCTACTCCTGCACCTATTTTCTATGTTTCTATGTTTCTATTGTCATGCGTCCCAGATAGGACAATGAAATTCTTGCTTGCTGCAGCACAACAGAATATAGTAGGCATCAATACAGAACAGATCAGTGTGTCTATATAACACAGACCATATATGTACACACATTAATGAACAGATAAAGTGCAATAGGCTGTTGTAGTTCAGAGTCTGTTTGTTGGTGAGTTTAATAGCCTGATGGCTGTGGGAAAGGAGCTATTCCTGAACCTGGATGTTGCAGATTTCAGGCTCCTGTACCTTCTACCTGATGACAATGGAGAGATGAGTGTGTGGCCAGGATGGTGTGGGTCCTTGATGATGTTGGCAGCCTTTTTGAGGCAGCGACTGTGATAGATCCCCTCGATGGTGGGGAGGTCAGAGCCGGTGATGGACTGGGCAGCGGCTACAACTTATTTTATCTTTGTCACTAGGTGGCTCCACAAGTAAAGATAAAGAGATTAGTATACAAACTTAAAGCACACAGTATTGGGGGTTCAGTATTGATGTGGATAAAGAACTGGCTGGCAGACAGGAAGCAAAGAGTAGGAGTAAACGGGTCCTTTTCACAATGGCAGGCAGTGACTAGTGGGGTACCGCAAGGCTCAGTGCTGGTACCCCAGCTATTTACAATATCTATTAATGATTTGGACGAGGGAATTCAATGCAACATCTCCAAGTTTGCAGATGACACGAAGCTGGGGGGGCGGTGTTAGCTGTGAGGAGGATGCTAGGAGGCTGCAAGGTGACTTGGATAGGCTGGATGAGTGGGCAAATGTTTGGCAGATGCAGTATATTGTGGATAAATGTGAGGATATCCACTTTGGTGGCAAAAACAGGAAAGTAGACTATTATCTAAATGATGGCTGATTAGGAAAAGGGGAGATGCAACGAGACCTGGGTGTCATGGTACACCAGTCATTAAAAGTAGACATGCAGGTGCAGCAGGCAGTGAAGAAAGCGAATGGTATGTTAGCATTCATAATAAAAGGATTTGAGTATAGGAGCAGGGAGGTTCTACTGCAGTTGTACAGGGTCTTGGTGAGACCACTCCTGGAATATTGCGTACAGTTTTGGTCTCCAAATCTGAGGAAAGACATTCTTGCCATAGAGGGAGTACAGAGAAGGTTCACCAGACTGATTCCTGGGATGTCAGGATTTTCATATGAAGAAAGACTGGATAGACTCGGCTTGTACTCGCTATAATTTAGGAGATTGAAGGGGGATCTTATGGAAACTTACAAATTTCTTAAGCGGTTGGACAGGCTAGATGCAGGAAGATTGTTCCCGATGTTGGGGAAGTCCAGGACAAGGGGTCACAGTTTAAGGATAAAGGGGAAATCCTTTGGGACCGAGATGAGAAAAGCATTTTTCACACAGAGAGTGGTGAATCTGTGGAATTCTCTGCCACAGAAGGTAGTTGAGGCCAGTTCATTGGCTATATTTAAGAGTGAGTTAGATGTGGACCTTGTGGTTAAAGGGATCAGGAGGTATGGAGAGAAGGCAGGTACAGGATACTGAGTTGGATGATCAGCCATGATCATATTGAATGGCGGTGCAGGCTCGAAGGGCCGAATGGCCTACTCCTGCACCTATTTTCTATGTTTAGCCGCTCCCTCCTGGTCAAATTCATCATAAGTCTAAAATTACACTCTCCGATAATCACAGACATCTTATCCGGCTAAAATGCATAACCACAACCTGGTCTGATGTCTATCCCATCAGAATGGTCTAATTCTAATTATCATTTTAATATTTTCTCCCTTCTTGCTCATTCTGCAATGTATCTGTTTTGCCCTGTGAATCAGAGGGAGTGAGAGTTGTTAAACGGCATTGTTTAACACCTTGTAATAAATTGGGTCAACTTCCTGTTGTTAGTGTTAATCCTGGCCAAATTGGAGAGGCTAGGACACTTAAATTGAGTAAAGGCTTCTGGACTGCTAGGCCATTTGGTCAATTTAAATGTGCTTTCTGTAGAAATGGGACAAGCTGCAGAATGGTGCCAGTTTGTCTAGAGCCTAGATCCGAGCTGCGGGAAAGGAATGGGAACACCTGCAGACCCTGACAATTAGGTGAAAATGCATAGAATGTACTGGTTGAATGCAAACCAGATATACACATTGTAAATAAAGGTTCAAAGGTTCAAAGGTTATTTATTGGTCACATACACCTAGGTGTAGTGAAATGCTTCTTGCCAATGCAGCACATAAAAAAAGAATACAGACATAACATTAATAAGAGATTTAAACATAAAGAACATCCCCCCACAATGGCTCCCACCATGAGGGAAGGCACAAAGTCCAGTCCCCAACCCCAGTTCACCCATAGTCGAGCCAATTGAGGCCTCCACAGTTGCCTCTACGGGGGCCCGATGTTCCAGGCCGTTCTCGCCGGGTGATGTTGCTCCGGCGTCGGGAGAATCCTCGCAGCGGCTTGGGAACCCTGGAACGGCCGCTTCCGTACTGGAGGCCGCGGCTTCCAAAGCCAACAAGGCCGCGCCGGTTGGAGCTCCACTACTGGCGATCTCGTCGCGAGATCCCAGGCTCCCGGTGTACAGTTCGGCGCCGCCGCCCGCAGCTGGCCGCTCCTCAGACCCGCAGCTCCGCGATGTTGTTCCCGGCGGTCTTCAGCTCACCGGAGCTCCAGCGCGGCGACCCGGACAAGGCATCGCCCGCTCCGCGATAGCGCTCCAGCGCTGTGCCGCTGCCAAAGCCGTGGTTCTGGGCGGTCCCCGTCAGTAAACGCCGCTCCAGGCCCGCTGGTAGGCCGCGAGGACGGGTCGAAACTGCAGCCCGGAGAAAAGCTGCCTCTCCGACCAGGTAGGGACCCTGAAAGGTAGTTTCCCCCTTTCCCCCACATAAAAAAGTCTAGAACTCCAGAAACTCCAGAAATAATGTTGCAAAGCTTTACTTTGCTGGATGATGATTGGATTAAGTATTGCGCCTTGTCTGGTTTTCTTGCATATCAGGGCACAATAGACAATAGGTGCAGGAGTAGACCATTCGGCCCTTCGAGCCAGCACCGCCATTCAATGTGATCATGGCTGATCATCCACAATCAGTACCCCGTTCCTGCCTTCTCCCCATATACCCTGACTCCGCTATTTTTAAGAGCCCTATCTAGCTCTCGCTTGAAAGTATCCAGAGAACCGCCCTCTGAGGCAGAGAATTCCACAGACTCACAACTCTCTGTGAGAAAAGGTGTTTCCTTGTCTCCGTACTAAATGTTGCGATGTTCGTTTCCTCTAAGAAACACTGTTTGAATACAATGTATTAGCTACTGTATTATTGGGTTACGGAAATGTCTGTCATGTATGTGGTTAATCGATATCTGTAATTGGATTGTAATTGTTTGGCCCCTCGAGGTCCGGGGACCTATAAAAGTAGCTACCACGAGGTCCTGTGTCGATCTTCTGGGAGAGCGCTTCGGACTGCGTGACCTTCTGGAGTGTCTCTGTTTGTGCAAGGCCTAGAGAGCTTGAACAGGCAGGATTTGACTATAAGATCAGGGAGGTTCTACTGCAGTTGTACAGGGTCTTGGTGAAACCACACCTGGAGCATTGCATATAGTTTTGGTCTCTTAATCTGAGGAAAGACATTCTTGCCATAGAGGGAGTACAGAGAAGGCTCACCAGACTGATTCCAGGGATGTCAGGACTTTCATATGAAGAAAGACTGGATAGACTCGGTTTGTACTCGCTAGAATTTAGAAGATTGAGGGGGGATCTTATAGAAACTTACAAAATTCTTAAAGGGTTGGACAGGCTAGATGCAGGAAGATTATTCCCGATGTTGGGGAAGTCCAGAACAAGGGGTCACAGTTTAAGAATAAGAGGGAAGTCTTTTAGGACCGAGATGAGAAAATCATTTTTTACACAGAGAGTGGTGAATCTGTGGAGTACTCTGCCACAAAAGGTAGTTGAGGCCACAGTTCATTGGCTATATTTACGAGGGAGTTAGATGTGGCCCTTGTGGCTTAAGGGATCAGGGGATATAGAGAGAAGGCAGGTACAGGATACTGAGTTGAATGATCAGCCATGATCGTATTGAATGGCGGTGCAGGCTCGAGGGCCGAATGGCCTACTCCTGCACCTATTTTCTATGTTTCTATACAAGGATCGAACCCGCGCTGGTTAGGTATAATAGTGGAACTGTAATTGTGTTCTGTCAAAATAAAGTCTAGATGCGCTAGTGCTTGACTCAGTTATTTTCGACTGAAACTAGACTGGGGGGGAAGCTTAGAACGAGCTATTTACATGAGGATGTGGATGATCCGTCTCAGTTAATTCAGATTTGTGTTTTCTTTATTTCAGGGGGAAGCTGACTGTAAGAGGAGGTAAGACTTGCTATTCACTGACACTCTGCATGGACCGGTAACATATTACCGAGAAATAATCAATGCTCAGTTTGTAATCAGCTATTTAATATTTGCAGGGTTAGAGATGACCAGCGGCCATTGTCAGTGAGAGATGATTCCATACCGTTTGAGAAATTCAACCATCTCTTTCTGTTGAAGACAGTTTTGAAGGAAACCTTTGACTCCATTAAGCAAGGTAAAGCATGTAGATCACTTCCTGTTTGTTAGGTAATTCTATTTTGGTTTGGCCCACTGGGTCCGCGCCGACCAGCGATCCCCGCACATTAACACTATCCTACACCCACTCGGGACAATTTCATTTTACATTTACCAAGCCAATTAACCTACAAACCTGCACATCTTTGGAGAGTGGGAAGAAACCAAAGATCTCGGAAAAAACCGAAGGTAGACAAAAATGCTGGAGAAACTCAGCGGGTGAGGCAGCATCTATGGAACGAAGGAATAGGCGACGTGTTGGGTTGAGGCCCTTCTTCAGTTTGAACGGGATCCAACTACAGGCCAGATCCTCCCATCTCCACCCCTTTCTGGTTTCCGCAGAGACCGTTCCCTCCGTACCTCCCTGGTGAAATCGTCCCTTCCCACCCAAACCACCCCCTCCCCTGGTACTTTCCCCTTGCAACCGCAGGAGATGCAACACCTGTCCCATTACCTCCTCCCCGCGACTCCATCCACGGACCCAATCAGTCTTTCCAGGTGAAGCAGAGGTTCACTTGCACCTCCTCCAACCTCATCTACTGCATCCGCTGTTCCAGGTGTCAACTTCTCTACATCGGTGAGACCAAGCGCAGGCTCGGTGATCATTTCGTTGAACACCTCCGCTCAGTCTGTCTTAACCAACCTGATCTCCCGGTGGCTCAGCACTTCAACTCCCCCTCCCATTCCCAATCTGACCTTTCTATCCTGGGCCTCCTCCACTGTCCCAGTGAGGCCCAGCACAAATTGGAGGAACAGCACCTCATATTTCACTTGGGTAGTTTACACCCCAGCGGTATGAACATTGACTTCTCCAATTTCAGGTAGTCCATTGCTTCCTCTTTCCTTCCCCTCCCCTTCCCAGCTCTCCCACAGCCCACTGTCTCTGCTTCTTCCTTTCGTTTTCCTGCCCCGCCCTCCTGACATCAGTCTGAAGAAGGGCCTCGACTCGAAACGTCGCCTATTCCTTCGCTCCACAGATGCTGCCTGACCCGTTGAGTTTCTCCAGCTATTTTTTGTCTGCCTTCGATTTTTCTATCATCATGGAATTACCTCCTTCTTCCAATAGGTGTCCCCCTCTCTCCATTGTTCACCTCTTGTTTTCAATGTATGTTTAATACGCCTTCAAATTGTCATCAATCCTACTCGCCAAGGATCCTTGTAGGCCAGCAAGAGGACAATGTGGAGAGTGGATCAAATACATTTGAAACTACGCACATGTCGGGGCGGTTTCATTAACACAATGGGGTTGATGTGCTAAAAGCTACTGATTTCAATACAGTGAGCGCTAAATGAAAGTATTATCCCGATTAATAAATGGATCTTAATAAAAGGAGCAAAGAAGTCCTTCTACAGTTGTACAGGGCCCTAGTGAGACCACACCTGGAGTATTGGGTGCAGGTTTGGTCTCTAAATTTGAGGAAGGACATTCTAGCTATTGAGGGAGTGCAGGGTAGGTTTACAAGGCTAATTCCCGGGATGGAGGGACTGTCATATGCTGAGAGAATGGAGCGGCTGAGCTTGTATACTCTGGAGTTTAGAAGGATGAGAGGGAATTTTATTGAAACATATAAGATTATTAAGGGTTTGGACACACTAGAGGCAGGAAAGATGTTCCCGATATTGGGGAAGTCCAGAACTAGGGGCCACAGTTTAAGAATAACCATATAATGCATTTCGTTGTCTCTGAATGCATTTCGTTGTCTCTGTACTGTACACTGACAATGACAATTAAAATTGAATCTGAATCTGATAACCATATAACCATATAACAATTACAGCACGGAAACAGGCCATCTCGGCCCTACAAGTCTGTGCCGAACAACTTTTTTCCCTTAGTCCCACCTGCCTGCACTCATACCATAACCCTCCATTCCCTTCTCATCCATATGCCTATCCAATTTATTTTTAAATGATACCAACGAACCTGCCGCCACCACTTCCACTGGAAGCTCATTCCACACCGCTACCACTCTCTGAGTAAAGAAGTTCCCCCTCATGTTACCCCTAAACTTCTGTCCCTTAATTCTGAAGTCATGTCCTCTTGTTTGAATCTTCCCTATTCTCAAAGGGAAAAGCTTGTCCACATCAACTCTGTCTATCCCTCTCATCATTTTAAAGACCTCTATCAAGTACCCCCTTAACCTTCTGCGCTCCAGAGAATAAAGACCTAACTTATTCAACCTATCTCTGTAACTTAGTTGTTGAAACCCAGGCAACATTCTAGTAAATCTCCTCTGTACTCTCTCTATTTTGTTGACATCCTTCCTATAATTGGGCGACCAAAATTGTACACCATACTCCAGATTTAGTCTCACAAATGCCTTGTACAATTTTAACATTACATCCCAGCTTCTATACTCAATGCTCTGATTTATAAAGGCTAGCATACCAAAAGCTTTCTTTACCACCCTATCTATATGAGATTCCACCTTCAAGGAACTATGCACGGTTATTCCCAGATCCCTCTGTTCAACTGTATTCTTCAATTCCCTACCATTTACCATGTACGTCCTATTTTGATTTGTCCTGCCAATGTGTAGCACCTCACATTTATCAGAATTAAACTCCATCTGCCATCTTTCAGCCCATTTTTCCAAATGGCCTAAATCACTCTGTAGACTTTGGAAATCCTCTTCATTATCCACAACACCCCCTATCTTGGTATCATCTGCATATTTACTAATCCAATTTACCACCCCTTCATCCAGATCATTGATGTACATGACAAACAACAAAGGACCCAACACAGATCCCTGAGGCACCCCACTAGTCACCTGCCTCCAACCCGACAAACAGCCATCCACCATTACCCTCTGGCTTCTCCCATTCAGCCACTGTTGAATCCATCTTGCTATTCCTGCATTTATACCCAACAGTTGAACCTTCTTAACCAACCTTCCATGAGGAACCTTATCAAAGGCCTTACCAAAGTCCATATAGACAACATCCACTGCTTTACCCTCGTCAATTTCCCTAGTAACCTCTTCAAAAAATTCAAGAAGATTAGTCAAACATGACCTTCCAGGCACAAATCCATGTTGACTGTTCCTAATCAGACCCTGTTTATCCAGATGCTTATATATATTATCTCTAACTATCTTTTCCATTAATTTGCCCACCACTGAAGTCAAACTAACAGGTCTATAATTGCTAGGTTTACTCTTAGAACCCTTTTTAAACAATGGAACAACATGCGCAGTACGCTAATCCTCGGGGACTATTCACGTTTCTAATGACATTTGAAATATTTCTGTCATAGCCCCGGCTATTTCTACACTAACTTCCCTCAATGTTCTAGGGAATATCCTGTCAGGACCTGGAGACTTATCCACTTTTATATTTTTCAAAAGTGTCAGTATTTCTTTTACTTTGAAACTCATAGTATCCATAGCTACTCTACTAGTTTCCCTTACCTCACATAATTCAATATCCTTCTCCTTGGTGAATACCGAAGAAAAGAAATTGTTCAATATCTCCCCCCATCTCTTTTGGCTCTGCAGATAGCTGTCCACTCTGTCTCTCCAATGGACCAATTTTATCCCTCGTTATCCTTTTGCTATTAATATAGCTGTAGAAACCCTTTGGATTTACTTTCACCTTACTTGCCAAAGCAACCTCATATCTTCTTTTAGCTTTTCTAATTTATTTCTTAAGATTCTTTTTACATTCCTTATACTCCTCAAGCACCTCACTTACTTCATGCTGCCTATAATTATTGTAGATCTCCCTCTTTTTCCGAACAAGATGTCCAATTTCCCTTGAAAACCAGGGCTCTTTCCAATTTTTACTGTTTCCTTTCAACCGAACAGGAACATAAAGATTCTGTACTCTTAAAATTTCCCCTTTAAATGTACTCCATTTCTCTTCTACATCCTTCCCATAAAACAAAATGTCCCAGTTCACTCCTTTTAAATCACCTCGCATCTCATCAAAGTTAGCCTTTCTCCAATCAAAAATCTCAACCCTAGGTCCAGTTCTGACCTTCTCCATAATTATATTGAAACTAATGGTATTGTGATCACTGGACCCGAAGTGCTCCCCAACGCATACCTCCGCCACCTGTCCCGTCTCATTTCCTAACAGGAGGTCCAGCACTGCCCATCCTCTAGTAGGTACCTCTATGTATTGCTGCAAAAAACTATCCTGCAAACACTTTACAAACTCCAAACCATCCAGCCCTTTTACAGAATGTGTTTCCCAGTCTATGTGTGGAAAATTGAAATCTCCCACAATCACTACCTTGTGCTTACTACTAATATCTGCTATCTCCTTACATATTTGCTCTTCGAATTCTCGCTCCCCATTTGGCGGTCTATAATACACCCCTATAAGTGTTGCTACACCTTTCCCACTTCTCAGTTCCACCCAAATAGCCTCCCTAGATGAGCCCTCCAATCTATCCTGCCAAAGCACTGCTGTAATATCTTCCCTGACTAGCAATGCAACACCTCCACCTCTTGCCCCTCCAATTCTATCACACCTGAAGCAACGAAATCCTGGAATATTTAGTTTCCAATCACAGCCCTCCTGCAACCATGTTTCACTGATCGCCACAACATCATACTTCCAGGTGTCTATCCAGACTCTAAGGGCTAAGCCATTTAGAACAGAGATGAGCAAAACACTTTTTCACCCAGAGATTGTGAGTCTATGGAATTCTCAGCCTCAGAGGGCGGTGGAGGCAGGTTCTCTGGATGCTTTCAATAGAGCTAGTTACGGCTCTTAAAAATTGCGGAGTCAGGGGATATGGGGAGAAGGCAGGAACGGGGTACTGATCGGGGATGATCAGCCATGATCACATTGAATGACGGTGCTGGTTGGAAAGGCCGAATGGCCTACTCCTGCATTTATTGTCTATTGCCTATTGATCTGTGATGTTGAAGGCATTACAAAGACGTGGTTGATAGAGGTGAAGGACAGATCGCTGAATGAACCAGGATCCAGGTGTTTACGATGTGATTAAAAGGGATGGTAAAGATGTGGTGGAACTGTGCTACTGAATACTGGTGATAGAAAATGTCACACCTGCACTGAGGGAGGTTCTGCTGGAAGCCGCAACTGGCGAGGCAATATGGGTATTAACAATGGTTCAAACACCGAGCTGATGTGTAGGAAGGAACTGCAGATGCTGCTTTAAACCGAAGATAGACACAACATGCTGGAGCAACTGGTTACTAATTAAGAATCTGTCAATCTCGGCCCTAAAAATATCCATTGATTTGGCCTCCCCCTCTTTTTGTGGCAATGAATTCCACAGATTCGCTACCATGTGACTATAGAAATTCCTCTTCATCTAATTTCGAAAAGTTTGTCCTTTTCTCCCGAAGCTGTGGGCTCTAATCCCAGACTTTCCCACTAGGTAAACATTCACCCCACATCCATACTATCCCAATGCTGGTTGTATGTTGGTGGAGTTGAATGCGTTCTTGATGCCAATTTGTAGTAAACGCAGTCCATCATCCCCATCCCGGATTCTCTTCCCCTTTTCTCCCGCAATCCCTAAACTGCTCCTGCTTGTCTTTCTGTCCCAGCGATCCACCCCACTCCAGGCCTCTTCACCCTACCCGCCTAACACGGTTCCGTTTCCTCCTCACTGTTCCCATCTTCTTCTCTCACCACAGCACAAGTGTAACTCCACAACGTTGAGAAAGGTTCCCCATGTCCACTAACCACGCCTGGGGTGTAACGCAGGGAAATCTCTCGGGTTGGTCGCCTGCCCACCTGTGCCTGTGGCCGAGCGGCTTCTCCCCCGGTCCCGGGGCCGCGCTGATGCCGCGAGTCTCCCCCCGACCCCCGGGGACTCTCTGATTCTCTGCTTCTCCCCCCAGTCTCCGTCACCCTGGATGTGGAAACGGCGCATTCGCAGCTCGAGGTGTCTGAGGATCGGAAGAGGGTGAGATGGACCGAGACCTGGAGGAGTCTCCCTGACACCGGGAAGAGGTTTACATACTGGCATTGTGTGCTGGGATCGGAGGGATTCACATCGGGGAGACATTACTGGGAGGTGGAGGTGGCAGGGAATCGGGGCTGGAGACTGGGAGTCGCCGCAGAGTCTGTGGAGAGGAAGAGAAATATCGCAATGACCCCGGAGACTGGAGTCTGGAGCATCGGGCGGTGTGGTGACGGGTTTGATGCATTCACCTCCCCTCCATCCCCTCTCCCCGCCCGTCCCATCCCCGGGAGGGTGGGAGTTTATCTCAGTTACGAGTCCGGGACAGTTTCATTTTACGACGCGGACACCAAGTCCCATCTCCACACCTTCACTGGGAATAAATTCACGGAGAAACTTTATCCTTTCTTCAGGACTTGGCATAAAGACCAGTGGCTGAGAATCTGCTCCGGTTCCGCTCCGGGTGTGTAAAAGGGTCGGGTCCCGGGACCGGCGTCAGGAGCGGGGCTCAGGGGCTGTGGGGCAGAAACCCGGTGGACAACAGGTCGGCGCTGAACGAACGGCTCCCATTTAATCCCCAAATTCCGCATCGTATAAACCCAAGTGAGCGCGGAAATAAAACCAGGGGGAATGTAAATGTGGGAAGAGTGAAATAAAAATTAGAATTGTATTGTTCTGTTTTGGGCTTATGACAATAAAACACTTTTGACTCTCGGATCGCCTTTAAAACTTCTTCCTCTGAGTGTGATGATTCTCACTAACTTCCCTATCTGTATTGTATCAGCCAAAGCAGATCACCCCATCAGTATCATTCGTTGAAAAAAAACAAGGCCAGCCGATTCCAATCCATCTCCAATCGGGCAAGATCTTGGTACACCTACTCTGCGGTCTTTCTAACCCAGCACATCCCACCTCCGATATTGGGATGGTGGGCAAATATCTAGCTCTGTGAAATTTCACGGTTCAGCCCCCCTTCCAACCACATCTATTGCATTCGCGGTCTTAGATGTCAGCTGCTCTACATCGGTGAGACCAAGCGTAGGCTTCGCCCAACACCTCCGCTCAGTTCGCAACAACCAACCTGATCTCCCGGTGGCTCAGCACTTCAACTCCCCCTCCCATTCCCAATCCGACCTTTCTGTCCTGGGCCTCCTCCATGGCCAGAGTGAGTCCCACCGCAAATTGGAGGAGCAGCACCTCATATTTCGCTTGGGCAGTTTACACCCCAGCGGTATGAACATTGACTTCTCCAATTTCAGGTAGTCCCTGCTATCTCCCTCCTTCCCCTTCCCAGCTCTCCCACAGCCCACTGTCTCCACCTCTTCCTTTCTTCTTCCCGACCCCCCCCCCCCCACCCTCACATCAGTCTGAAGAAGTATCTCGACCCAAAACGTTGCCAATTTCCTTCGCTCCATGGATGCTGCCTCACCCGCTGAGATTCTCCAGCATTTTTGTCTACCTTCGATTTTCCAGCATCTGCAGTTCCTTCTTAAACACCGGGATGGATGGTGCTGCGTGAGGTGAATCTACCAGAAATTATCTGCTGACCCACCATGGGAAGGGGTTAACGTACAAGGTATTTTTGACTGATCGGAATCAGCAGTTGTTCAAGTGTCCTGTTACACGCAGAGAATACATGTACCTGCAGGAATTTGCTCAACCCATGGAGACTCATTCCTTTGAAACCAATCACCAGAGTTATTTGAGCCGGAACATCTCCCACAATCCGGGCAAACATACAATAGCTTCGTGACAACCGGCTAAACCGGTCTTGCTGATCGAGTCTATGTGGGTAAACACAAATGCTGAAGAAACCCGCTGAGTTTCTCCTGGTCTCCTCCATTGCCAGAGTGAGCAACACCGAAAATTGGAGGAACAGCACCTCACATTCCGCCTGGGTTGCTTGCGTCCCGATGGCATGAACGTTGAATTCTCCCAGTTTTGCTAGCCCTTGCTGTCTCCTCCCCTTCCTTAACCCTCGAGCTGTCTCCTCCCATCCCCCCCCCCTCGGGCTCCTCCTCCTCCCTTTTTCATTCCTTCTCCCCCCCCCCCCCCCCACTCCCTATCAGTCTGAAGAAGGGGTTCGGCCCGAAACGTCGCCTATTTCCTTCGCTCCATAGATGCTGCTGCACCCGTTGAGTTTCTCCAGCATATTTGTGTACCTGCTGAAGAAACTCAGCGGATGAGGCAGCATCTCTGGAGCGAAGAAACAGCTGACCCAACACGGGAAGGGGTTAACGTACAAGGTATTTTTGACTGGTCCGTATCAGCAGTTGTTCAAGTGTCCTGTTACACGCAGAGAATACATGTCCCTGCAGGAATTTGCTCAACCCATGGAGACTCATTCCTTTGATATCAATCACCAGAGTTAATTGAGCCGGAACATCTCCCACAATCCGGGCAAACATACAATAGCTTCGTGACAACCGGCTAAACCGGTCTTGCTGATCGAGTCAATGTTGTGTTGAAGGTAAACAAAAACGCTGGAGAAACAAAACCTTCGAGTTGTATCGAATTACGATGCCCCCCCCCCCCCTCCCGATGAAATCTCCTTGGCAACGGCTTAACCAAGCGTCACTAGGCCATGGTTATGTTGAACACGCTATCTTTCAGCCAAGACCTGTTGGATCACCCGATTCATAACCATAACCTCAAATCCCAATGGTACAAACATTAAATTCTTCAATTTTCGCTAATTAATAACGACCCACTACCCCCTTTCCCGCTTCCTCACAAGTCCATAAGGTATAGGAGGAGAATTAGGCCATTCGGCCCATCAAGTCTATGCCAGAATTCAATCATAGCTGATCTCTTCCCACTAATCCCATTTTACTGCCTTCTCCCCATAGCCCTTGGCACCCGTTCTAATCAAGAATTTGTCTATCACTGCCTTGGATATACCCACTGACTTGGCCTCCACAGCCCCCTGTGGCAATGAGATCCACAGATTCACCACCCTCTGACTAAATACATTCCTCCTTATCTCCTCCCTAAAGGAACGTCCTTTATTTCAAAGGCTATGATCTCTGGCCCTAGACTCTCCCACTGGTGGAACGTGCACTCTATTCACACCTGTCACTGTTTTGGTTGACTTGACGGCTCTCTTCCTCCCAATTTCTGTCACATTAGACTTTCAGCCCAGAGACATTAGGTTAGACGAACTAGGTACCAATGTCTGACTATGGGAGTGTGTAGGTGGTCACCTGAAATGAATGGAATTGTGAATCTGCCGGCTACCACCCACTGCGTGTGGACCTGGGGGACCCCACAAGGGGCAAATATGGGTGCTAAATAGATGAATGAGGTACCACTTTAATCCACTACCACGGTGTGCTGACTGCCACGCCTCTATGAACAACACAAACGGCAGACATTTTCCCACTGCAAAAGGCCCGCCAGACCCCCCAACAAAGGGCCTAAAAATGGACTTGCATATAAACGAGCAAGGTACTACTCAAAAATAGTGGCAGAGGTTCACCTGCACCTCCTCCAACCTCATCTATTGCATCCGCTGCTCTAGATGTCAGCTGCTCTTCTTCGGTGAGACCAAGTGTAGGCATGGCCATCGCTTCGCCCAACACCTCCGCTCAGTTCACAATAACTAACCTGATCTGCCGGTGGCTCAGCACTTCAACTCCCCCTCCCATTCCCAATCCGACCTTTCTGTCCTGGGCCTCCTCCATGGCCAGAGTGAGTTCCCACCGTAAATTAGAGGAGCAGCATCTCATATTCCGCTTGGGCAGTTTACACCCCAGCGGTATGAACATTGATTTCTCCAATTTCAGGTAGTCCCTGCTTTCTCCTCCCCTTCTCAGCTCTCCATCAGCCCACTGGCTCCACAACTTCTTCTCTCCCCACCCCCCCCCCCCCCCCCCCCACACCCTCACATCAGTCTGAAGAAGGGTGTCGACCCGAAACATTGCCTATTTCCTTCGCTCCATAGAGGCTGCCTCACCAGCTGAGTTTCTCCAGCATTTTTGTCTACCGCCAAATGAACAAGTTGAGTTCATAGAGTACAAAATGGGTTACGTCAGACACATAGTCCGCAGCACTACAGGTACCAGACACCCCAAAAATGGACACCCTCGACTCTGCTGTCTAACTAGGCTAGCCTCGATATTGTGGGTACCAGCTAGAACCAAGTTAAAATGATCTACCACACGTTGTGGGATATAAATTGACCTGTGACAGAACAATTATCTGCTGCATTTGGGTCTACCAGATCCCCTAAATGGGCCCTTGGGCCAATCTAGGCTAGCCTAGATATTGAAGGTACCAGTTAAAACCAGGTTTAGATGATCAATCGCAGCCTAGGAAATAAAAAATCCTAACCAGGCAATGGATTATTATTCTGGCATGGGTGATATTGTATTTCCTAGACTGTGATTGATCATCTAAACCTAGTTTTAGCTGGTACCTTTAATATCTAGGCTAGCCTAGATTGACCCATTTAGGGGGTCTGGTAGACCCAATGTAGCAGATAATTGTTAAATTGCCATTATATTTGAGTGGTACCTTGCTCGTCTATATGCTAGCCCATTTTTTAGGCCCTTTGTGGGGGATCTGGCGGGCCTTTTGCAGCGGGAGAAATGTCTGCCGTTTGTGTGGTTGATAGAGGCGTGGTAGTGAGCACACAATGGTGGTGAATTTAGGTGGGACCTCGTTCCTCTATTTAGCACCGATTTTTTGGCCCCTGGGGGTGGGGTGGGGGGGGGGGGGGGTCCCCAGGTCTACCCGCAGCGGGTGGTATCCGGCGGACTCCCAATTCCGTTCATTTCAGGAGATCCCCTACACACTCCCATAGTCCGACATTGGTAGCTAGTTCGTCTCACCTAATGACTCTGGGCTGAAGGTCTATATACCGATTCGCTTAATGTGTTGTTGGTGCGAAATTGCCAGGGACTCTTCACCCTGAACACTTGCAGCAAAACACCATCGTTTAGTATTGTTTAAGAAAGAACTGCAGATGGTGGTTTAAACCGAAGATAGACACAAAAAGCTGGAGTAACTCAGCGGGACAGGCAGCTTCTCTGGAGAGAAGGAATGTGCGCCGTTTCGGGTCGAGACACTTCTTCAGACTGGTTAGGGATTAGGGAAACGAGAGATATAGACGATGAGGTAGAGAGATAAAGAACAATGAATGAAAGATATGCAAAAATGTAACGATGATAATGGAAACAGGCTATTTGTTAGCTGTTTGTCGGGTGCTGCTGGTGAGACTTGGGTGGGGGAGGGGGTAGAGAGAGAGAGAGGAAATGCCAGGGTTAGTTGACATTAGTGAAATCAATATTCATAGCACTGGGCGGTAAGTTGCCCAAGTGAAATATGAGATGCTGGTATTATTCAGCCTTCATTGCCAGCGCACTGTAGCGCGCACAGGAGACATTCGCGCTGCTTCAGCGCTCACGGGGAACACGAGGAAGTTCCCGGAATTAAAATGGCTTCGAAAGCTCAGTTGGACTGAAGACGCAGTTTGTCCCATCTGCCTGGATTTCTTCGCCGACCCGGTTATACTGGAGTGCGAGCACAACTTCTGCCGCTCCTGTATCACACGGTGTTGGGACGGGGATGGGAGAAACTCCTGCCCGGAATGTAGAGAGGAGTTTGCTGAGAGCACCCTCAGGGTGAATCGGGCCTTGGCGAATATGTCCGAGAAAGCTCGAACAGCCAGCCCGAAAGTGGAAAGGGAGGAAAGTAAACTTCACTGCGAGGAACATCAGGAAGAACTGAAGCTGTTTTGTGAAACTGACCAACAACTGATCTGCCTGATCTGCCGAGATTCGCGGGAACACAGAGATCACCTCTTCATGCCGATTAAAGAAGCTGTTGAAATCTACAAGGTAAAAGCAAACAGAATCTGTGATTTTTTATTTCCGCCTTTCGCAGAGACCGCTCCCTCTGCGCCTGTGATTTTTCACCCAGTTTCCCACCCGAACCACCCCATCCCCAGATACTTATTTTTTAAATTTCTAAATAGACTTTTTTCGAGAAATGAATATATATACAATACATGATCCTGACAAAACTCCATCCGACATTCTCGGAGACTGTACATACATACAATACAGTTTCCCCAAATCATAAATTTATCCCCCACCCTTGCCACTCATGTGGCCCCCTGGCGTGGAATCCCTTCCCTTATTTTGAGGGGCGTCTCCACCACATCCTGCCCCCCATGTCCAGCAGCGGGAAGACCCTCGACTGTGGTCCTCCCCCACCGAGCCTTGGCGTTGGCTGCACCAAGCTTCAGCGAGTCCCTCAGCACGTACTCCTGCAGTCTGCAGTGGGCCAGTCGGCAACATTCCCCGACGGACATCTCTCTCTGCTGGGTGGTGAGCAACACTCGGGCAGACCAAAGAGGGTCTTTCACCGAGTTGATGACCCTCCAGCAGCACTCGATGTCAGTCTCTGAATGTGTCCCTGGGAACAGTCCGTAAATCACAGAGTCCTCTGTGACGGAGCTGTTCGGGATAAATCGTTCCAGGGACCCTTTCATACCTCTCCAGACTCGTTTTGCAAATCCACACTCTCCTAAGAGGTGGGCAACCGTCTCCTCTCCATAGCAACCGTCCCGAGGGCAGCGTGCGCTGGTAGTGAGGTTCCGACGGTGCAGGAAGAATGTGACTGTGAGGGCTCCCCTCACCGCCAGCCAAGCCAGGTCTTTGTGCTTCCCCAGGTACACGTCCCAGCAGCTACGGTAAGAAATGGAACACCTGTCGCTCTGCCTTTACATCCATCAAGGGACACCTGCAGCCCTTCCAGGCGAGAGAGAGGTTGGCGTGCACCACCTCTCACCTCATCCACAGCATTCGGTTTTTTTCTTCCGGCGTAGCCTCCATTACATCGGCGAGGCAGGAGGGTAGACTTTACCACGCCACGGTTTCGGCATCACCCGCGCTAGACCCGCCAAGACCCGATGGATCTATCGGTTGCTAACTATTTCAACCCTCGTTCGCATTCCTACGCTGACCTTTCTGTCCTGGGCTTCCTTGGTTGCTTGTGTGAGGCCAAATTTCGCTTGTATAGCAAAAGGATTTGAGTATAGGAGCAGGGAGGTTCTACTGCAGCTGTACAGGGTCTTGGTGAGACCACACCTGGAGTATTGCGTACAGTTTTGGTCTCCAAATCTGAGGAAGGACATTATTGCCATAGAGGGAGTACAGAGAAGGTTCACCAGACTGATTCCTGGGATGTCAGGACTGTCTTATGAAGAAAGACTGGATAGACTTGGTTTATACTCTCTAGAATTTAGGAGATTGAGAGGGGATCTTATAGAAACTTACAAAATTCTTAAGGGGTTGGACAGGCTAGATGCAGGAAGATTGCTCCCGATGTTGGGGAAGTCCAGGACAAGGGGTCACAGCTTAAGGATAAGGGGGAAATCCTTTAAAACCGAGATGAGAAGAACTTTTTTCACACAGAGAGTGGTGAATCTCTGGAACTCCCTGCCACAGAGGGTAGTCGAGGCCAGTTCATTGGCTATATTTAAGAGGGAGTTAGATGTGGCCCTTGTGGCTAAGGGGATCAGAGGGTATGGAGAGAAGGCAGGTACGGGATACTGAGTTGGATGATCAGCCATGATCATATTGAATGGCGGTGCAGGCTCGAAGGGCCGAATGGCCTACTCCTGCACCTAATTTCTATGTTTCTATAGCTCGGAATTTGTCGAGTAATGCCTCTTTAAATTCTACAGTTTCAGGTCACCGTTTCGACATCCGCCCCCCCCCCCCAACACTTTAATTGCCTATGCCACACCTGGAATCGCAACCATTTCCTCCTTCCCCTCCCTACACCCAGTCCCCTCCCACCTACATTCTTTCTTGTTTTATAACTCACACCTCTTTGTTTCCTTGCTCCTTACCTCCCTACATTGGTTCCGTCTGGTCTAATACTCACTGAATCTGAATCTCAATCCCAGGAGCAGATTAAAACATCCTTCGAGACTCTCACAAAAAATGAATCAGCGATGGAGGAAATGGAGCAGCAACAGAAACAGAAGATTTCTGGAGTTCGGGTAAGGTTTCCAGTTTCTCTTCTCTGGCCACACACTCATCTCCCTGCTACCTTCAGGTAGAAGGTACAGGAGCCTGAAGACAGCAACGTCCAGGTTCAGGAATAGCTACTTCCCCACAGCTATCAGGCTATTAAATTCAACTCAAAACAAAACACAGAACTTTAATAGCCCATTGAACTTTATCTGTTTTTTTATGTGTGTGTGTATATATATATATTATATGGTGTATGAACACACTGATCTGGTTTGTATTTATTTTTGCCTACTATGTTCTGTTGTGCTGAAGCAAAGCAAGAATTTCATTGTCCTATCTGGGACATGACAATAAACTCACTTGAATCTTGAATCTGGTTTTACAACTTGCATCTCTTGTTTCCTTACTCCTTACCTCCATACGTTTTGTCTTTTCATGTCTGGCCCTTGACCAACCATCTATAAATCCCCCCACCCCCTACCCAAAGCCTCACTATATCCAACAATCACTAGGCAGACTCATTCCTGCCCCAACCTTCTTTGTAAACTTTCATGTGCAGTTCCGTGTCTGCAGTTCATTGGTTCCGTCTGTTCTAATTCTTTTACTCACTGAATCTCAATCTCAATCAGGAGAAGATTAAAACATCCTTCAAGACTCTCACAAAAACTAAATCGGCGACGGAGGAAATGGAGCAGCAGCAGAAACAGAAGATTTCTGGAGTTCGGGTAAAGTTTCCAGTTTCCCTTCTCTGATCTTGTGCTATTTTCTTAGATTCCAGGCTGGATATTATTGATCTTCATCTTTCATTTGACAGGAACAGTCACATGACATGTTGACCCACATCACATCGATATTTGCTGAACTGCGCCAGATTATCGATGATAAAGAGCGGCTCTTTCACCAGGAACTCCGGGAAGAAGAGGCGAGCGTTCTACACCCAATGGAGAATAACCTACGAGCGATTCAAGAGAAGTTAAACTCTATTCGAGAGCAACTCCTAAAGATAAAGGAGCGGATGAACCAAACGGACAGTTTGATATTTCTGAAGGTAAGGGGTTACATTTGCAGTTTGCTTTTGGTGTAACTGCAAAATCACAAAATGGTGCACAACAGTTTGAAATGAATTTAGCATTCACGATGTGGAATCTCAGTGTAAATTAATTGGTCTTTCCCTTGTTATGTATTTCAGGAGGAAACTCGTCAGAAGAGGAGGTGAGGCTCGCAGCATTGTTTTTGAGCAATAACTCAAGAAACGTTGGACGTTGGTCTTTTAACTACTTGTTTAATTAATGCAGGGTGAGTGATGAAATCCAGAGGTTGTCAGTAGCAGATGGATCTCTCGCCGTTGGAAAGTTCGATCACCCATTTTTGTTGAAAACGGTGTTCAGCGAAGATGTCGATGGCATTACGAAAGGTAAAACCTGAAGAAAAAAGCCTATTAGAGAAATTGAAGTATCAATTACATGTAAAGAGTATATTTAATACTGGACTGATGAGGCACTTCAGACATGTCTACGCCGCATCTGCACCCAGGATGAGGTGTTCCAAACCAGGTCTTGTATTGTATGTATGAATAGCCTCTGAGAATGTTGGATGGAGTTTTGTCGGGATCATGTATTGTCTATATTTATTTATCAAATATAGTCTATTTTGAAATAAAGATTAAAGAACCGAGCGGAGGTGTTGGGTGAAGCGATCTCCAAGCCTGCGCTTGGTCTCACCGATGTAGGGCAGTTGGCACACGGAACAGCGGATGCAATAGATGAGGTTGGAGGAAGTGCAGATGAACCTTCTACCTCATCTAGAAAGACTGCTTGGGTCTTTGGATGGAGTCGAGGGGGGGAGGTAAAGCGACAAGTGTAGCGTTTCCTGCGGTTGCAAGGGAAAGTGTCAGGGGAGGGGGTGGTTTGGGTGGGAAGGGACGAATTGACCAGGGAGTTACGGAGGGAGCGGTCTCTGCGGAAAGCAGAAAGGGGAGGAGATGGGAAGAGGAGGCCAGTGGTGGGATCCCGTTGGAGTTGGCGAAAAAGTCATAGGATTATCTGTTGTATGTGACGGCTGGTAGGGTGGAACTCTGTCCTTGTTGCGAGTGGTGGGATGGGGAGTGAGAACAGAGGTACGGGATATAGAGGAGACCCTGATGAGAGCCTCATCTATGGAAGAAGAGGGGAGCCCCCGTCCCCTAAAGAACTAGGAAATCTGGTTCCTCGCTCTGCTGGGTGGTGAACAGCGCTCGGGCAGACCAAAGAGCGTCTTTCGCTCAGTTCGCAACAACCAACCTGATCTCCCGGTGGCTCAGCAACTCCCCCTCCCATTCCCAATCCGACCTTTCTGTCCTGGGCCTCCTCCATGGCCAGAGTGAGTCCCACCGCAAATTGGAGGAGCAGCACCTCATATTTCGCTTGGGCAGTTTACATCCCAGCGGTATGAACATTGACTTCTCCAATTTCAGGTAGTCCCTGCTTTCTCCCTCTTTCCCCTCCCCTTCCCAGCTCTCCCAATGCCCACAATTCCTTTATTTTTCCCGCACCCCCTCCTCCCGACATCAGACTGAAGAAGGGTTTCGGCCTGAAACATCGCCTATTTCCTTCGCTCCATAGATGCTGCTGCACCCGCTGAGTTTCTCCAGCATTTTTGTGTACCTTCGATCTTCCAGCATCTGCAGTTCCTTCTTGAACGACATGAATTACCTCCTTTGTCCCACAGGTGTCCCCCTCTCTCCATTGTCCCCCTCTTGTTTTCGATGTATGTTTAATTATTTCCTTCCATCCCGTACCACCCCCTCCCCGGGCACTTTGCCTTGCAACCGCAAGAGATGCAACACCTGTCGATTTACCTCCCCCCTCAACTCCATTCAAGGACCCAAGCAGTCGTTCCAGGTGCCACATAGGTTCACATGTATCTCCTCCAATCTACAATCTACAGCATCCGCTGCTCTAGGTGTCAGCTGATCTACATCGGTGAGACCAAGTGGAGGCTGGGCGATGGTTTCGCCGAACACCTCCGCTCGGTCCGCAATAACCAACCTGACCTCCCGGTGGCTCAGCACTTCAACTCCCCCTCCCACTCCGTAACCGACCTCTCTGTCCTGGGCCGCCTCCATGGCCAGAGCGAGCAACACCGGAAATTGGAGGAACAGCACCTCATATTCCGCTTGGGGAGTCTGCATCCTGGGGGCATGAGCATCGAATTCTCCCAATTTTGTTAGCCCTTGCTGTCTCCGCCCCTTCCTATTTCTCCCTCAGTCCTCGGGCTCCTCCGCCTCCTTTTTCCTCCCCCCCCCACCCCCCATCAGACTGAAGAAGGGGTTCGGCCCGAAACATTGCCTATTTCCTTCGCTCCATAGATGCTGCTGCACCCGCCGAGTTTCTCCAGCATTTTTGTGTACCTTCGATTTTTCCAGCATCTGCAGATCCTTCTTAAACACTATGTTTAACACGCCTTCGAATGGTCTTCAATCCTACTCGCCAAGGATCTTTGTTGGCCAGCAAGAGGACAGATTGAGGACAATGTGGCGAGTGGATCAAATACATTTGAAACTACGCACATGTAGGGGCGGTTTCGTAGACACATTGGGGTTGATGTGGTAAAAGCTACTGATTTCAATACAGTGAGCGTTGTAAGTAGCGCTAAATGAAAGTATAGTCCTAAATAATAAATGGATGTAAATAAAATGACTAAAGAGGTCCGTCTGCAGTTGTACAGGGCCGTAGTGAGACCACACCTGGAGTATTGTGTGCAGTTTTGGTCTCCTAATTTGAGGAAGGACATTCTTGCTATTGGGGGTGTGCAGCGTAGGTTCACCAGGTTAATTCCCGGAATGGCGGGACTGTCATATGCTGAGAGAATGGAGCGGCTGGGCTTGTATACTCTGGAGTTTTGAAGGATGAGAGGGGATCTTATACGATCATTAAGGGTTTGGACACGCTAGAGGCGGGAAACATGTTCCCGATGTTGGGGGAGTCAAGAACCAAGGTCACAGTTAAGAATAAGGGGTAAGCCATTTAGAACGGAGATGAGGAACCATTTTCTCACTGAGTTGCGAATCTGTGGAATTCTCTGCCTCAGTGGAGGCCGATTCTCTGGATACTTTCAAGAGAGAGCTAGATAGGGCTCTTAAAGATAGCGGAGTCAGGGGATATGGGGAGAAGGCAGGAACGGGGTACTGATTGTGGATGATCAGCCATGATCACATTGAATGTGGCTTGAAGGGTCAAATGGCCTACTCCTGCACCTATTGTCTATTGTCTATTGCCTATTGATCACTGATGATGAAGGCATTGCAAATACATGGTTGGTAGAGGCGAATGACAGAGAGCTAAACGAACCAGGATCCATGTTTTCACAAGGTGAAAGAGAGGGATGTTAAAGATGTGGTCGAACTGTGTGTGCTACTGAATACTGGTGATAGAAAATGTCCCCATCTCCTCGCTGTCCCCAGCTTCTTCTCTCGCCACAACGTTGAGAAAGTTTTCCCATGTCCCCTCGCCGTGCTTGGGGTGTAAACCCGGGAAATCTCTTGGTTGGTCGCCTGTGCCCGAGTCACCCCCCGACCCCCGGGGACTCTCTGATTCTCTCCTTCTCTCCCCAGTCTCCGTCACCCTGGATGTGGAAACAGCGGGTTCGCGGCTCGAGGTGTCTGAGGATCGGAAGAGGGTGAGATGTACCGGGACCCGGAGGAGTCTCCCTGACACCGGGAAGAAGTTTACATACTGGCCGTGTGTGCTGGGATCAGAGGGGTTCGCATCGGGGAGACATTACTGGGAGGTGGAGGTGGCGAGGAGTCGGGACTGGAGTCTGGGAGTCGCCGCAGAGTTTGTGGAGAGGAAGAAACTGGTCACACTGACCCCGGAGACTGGAGTCTGGTGCATCAGGCGTTGGGGGGATGAAAGGTTTAATGCACTCACCTCCCCTCCATCCCCTCTCCCCGCCCGTCCCATCCCCGGGAAGGTGGGAGTTTATCTCAGTTACGAGTCCGGGACAGTTTCATTTTACGACGCGGACACCAAGTCCCATCTCCACACCTCCACTGGGAATAAATTCACGGAGAAACTTTATCCTTTCTTCTGGACTTGGGATGAAAAGCAGTGTCTGATAATCTGCCCCGGTTCCGCTCCGGGTGTGTAAAAGGGTCGGGTCCCGGGACCGGCGTCATGAGCGGGGGTCAGGGGCTGTGGGGCAGAAACCCGGTGGACAACATATCGGCGCTGAACGAACGGCTCCCATTTAATCCCCAAATTCCGCGTCGTGAAACAAACCCCAGTGAGCGCGGAAATAAAACCAGGGGGAATGTAAATGTGGGAAGAGTGAAATAAAAATAAGAATTGTATTGTTCTGTTTGGGTTAAACGACAATAAACACTTTTGACTCTCAGATCTCTTTGAAAATTTCTTCCTCTCATCCGAAGCCAAAACGGTTTGAGTGTGATGATTTTCACTAACTTCCCTATCTATATGACTCGTGTAGTTGTATCGGCCAAATCAGATCACCCCATCAGTATCATTCGCTCAACCCCCCCCCCCCCTTCATCTACTGCTGGACACCATAGAGCAGGGGGAAGCTTGCAACACCTGAATGGAGAATTAGTCTTTCCAGGTGAGACAGAGGTTCACCTGCACCTCCTCCAACCTCATTTATTGCATCCGCTGCTCTAGGTGTCAGCTGCTCTACATCGGTGAGACCAAGCGCAGGCTTTGCCCAACACCTCCGCTCAGTTCACAATAACCAACCTGATCTCCCGGTGGCTCAGCGCTTCAACTCCCCCTCCCATGCCCAATCCGGCCTTTCTGTCCTGGGCCTCCTCCATGGCTAGAGTGAGGCCCACCGCAAATTGGAGGAGCAGCACCTCATATTTCGCTTGAGCAGTTTACATCCCAGCGGTATGAACATTTACTTCTCCAATTTCAGGTAGTCCCTGATTTCCCCTCCCCTTCCATATCTCCCTAAGCCCACTTTCTCGGCCTTTTCCTTTTTTCTTCCCGCACCCCCCCCCCCCCCCCCTCACATCAGTCTGAAGAATGGTCTCGACCCAAAACATTGCCTATTTCCTTCGCTCCATAGATGCTGCCTCACCCGCGTTTCTCCAGCGTTTTTGTCTACCTTCAATTTTCCAGCATCTGCAGTTCCTTCTGAAAAACCGGGGGATGGATGATGCTGCTTGAGGTGAATCTACCAGAACATTGTCAGCTCACCCCAACACGGGAAGGAGTTAATGTGGAAGGTAATTTCTTGACTGGTCCGTATCAGCAGGAACTTAAGCTACAGAACGCTACGTCCTTCGACAACATAGAAAACAGAATGCAGGCGTCAGGCTCCGGCCTCTTGAGCCAGCACTGCCATTCATATGCTCATGGCTGATTATCCAAAATCAGTACTTCGTTCCTGCTCGCCCCCCCCCCCCCCCACCCCCCACCCCCCCCACCCCCCAATCCCCCATATCCCTTGATCCCGTTAGCCCCAAGAGATAAATCTTATGCCCCTGTCCCACTTAGGAAACCTGAACGTAAACCTCTGGAGACTTTAATAATAATAATAATAATATATATTTTATTGTCATTGCACGTCAGTGCAACGAGATTTAGTGTGCAGCTCCACTGATGTCCAGGAAAGGTAAATAAATACAATACATAAATAAACAAGCTGAATTGATTGACGTGACCATCTGAGGGAGACTGTCCAAAGGGGTGGGGGGGGGGGGGGCACTCATTAGGGCCGGTTCAGAGCCGCTATAGCCTTGGGATGAAACTGTTCCTGAGTCTGGAGGTTCGGGCGTAGAAGGCCTTGTAACGTCTGCCGGAGGGAAGTAGTTGAAACAGACCGTGGCAGGGGTGTGATGAGTCCTTATGGATGCTGAGGGCCTTCCTGAGGCACCGCGTGTGGTAGATGCCCTCCAAGGCTGGTAGCTCTGTCCCGATGATCCTCTGCGCTCTGTTGACGACGCGCTGAAGAGCTCTCCTCTCCGCCTCCGTGCAGCTGAGATACCACACAGAGATGCCATACGTTAGTATGCTCTCTGTGGTGCAGTGGTAGAACGTTGTCAGCAGCTGTTGGGGCAGACCGGTCTTTTTTAATGTCCTCAGGAAGAACAGTCGTTGCTGTGCCTTCTTGACCAGCGCGGCGGTGTTTGTGGACCATGTGAGGTCTTCTGAAATGTGAGTGCCCAAAAACTTAAAGCTGGACACTCTCTCCACACTTTCCCCATAAATGGAGATTGGGTCGTATTCTCCAGAATGGGACCTCCTGAATTGCGCCCCACCCAAGGTTTCCGTGCGGTACCCGGAGATTTTTGTCAGTCTCCCTACCTGCTTCCTCTACCTGCAACCACCTGCAACCTCCGGG
>NC_045985.1:4240381-4257881 GCF_010909765.2 Amblyraja radiata | reverse complement strand
ACACGAACATTTTGTTCCCTCCATATACAATGTTCATTTTTAATCAGCGAACCTTTCCGTTACATAGTGTAGAAGGACACTCGGTCACTAACTGTGATGCTTGAATTCCAAGTGTGTCCATTGTAAAGGCGTAGCATGACATATTTTAATTCTCAATGAGTTAAAGTAACCTTGAGAGGAAGTAAACGAGGATTACAAAGCAAGTGTAACATAGTGTTGCCTTCACTTCCTTATCATTAAAACAGCTCACGTTCACCATAGGACCAGAGCAAGATTTGTGGCATACAACCAAGTGTCAAATGTCATAACAGAATCGTGAGGGGCTTTATAAAAACATGAGGAGGGGGGGATAATAGAGCGAATAGATAGGGTGAATGCAAATAATATTTCATTCGTTAGGTGAATCAACAACTCGCGGGCGTGGGTTTAAAGTGACAATAGTGGGCCCCTCTCGGTCACGACTGACCATGGGTGATGTTTCCTGGTCGGATGCAAGCCTGGGCGATGTCATATGGAGGACAGACAGGCTGTTGCCCATGCAGCACGTCCCCCCTCTCCACGTCGCTGATCGATCCAAAGGAACAGCAGGGCCGTTACAGCTTGGCACCAGCGCCGTCGCAGGAGCTGCCAGAGCGAGGTTGTAGACAATGCCTTAGGGGGTTCCGACTCCGGATTTTCTCGAGGTTTACTCCTGGAGCCTTTTCCATGATTGGATGTGGCCACAAGGCAGTGGAGGTTTTAAATCAGAGTTTTCCCTTTCCTAGATGGACTGCCTTCCCAGGCTGACGAGCCCCATCTGCCCGAGACTCGTGGGGGCGGAAGCGCCTACCTTCCTGTGCAAGTCTATAGCACCTGCCCATTGCCCAGAAAGTGACAGTAGACAATAGATAATGGGTGCAAGAGTAGGCCATTCGGCCCTTCGAGCCAGCACCACCATTCAATGTTATCATGGCTGATCATCCATAATCAGTATTCCGTTCCTGCCTTCTCCCCATATCCCCTGACTCCGCTATCTTTAAGAGCCCTATCTAGCTCTCTTTTGAAAGTATCCAGAGAACCGGCCTCCACCACCCTCTGACGCAGAGAATTCCACAGACTCACCACTGTCTGTGAGAAAAAGTGTTTCCTCATCTCCGTTCAAAATGGCTTACCCCTTATTCTTAAACTGTGTGGCCCCTGGTTCTGGACTCCCCCAACACCGGGAACATGTTTCCTGCCTCTAACGTGTCCAAACCCTTAATAATCTTATATGTTTCAATGAGATACCCTCTCTTCCTTCTAAATTCCAGAGTGTACAAGCCCAGCCGCTCCATTCTCTCAGCATATGACAGTCCCGCCATCCCGGGAATTAACATGGTGAAATTGGATTATGTTAGATGTGGCATCGTGATCGGCATGGATGTTGTATTACTGAATGGCCTGTTTCTATGCTGTATGAGTCTGCGATAATCTACGACTATTTTATTGGGTGTGTTGATCCACAGACAGATCCCAGTATTTTGGAGATACAATCGTTGGCAAATCAGATAATCCAATCTTTGAATGCCACATTCCAAGTGACGCCTTTACAAAATGTTAAATGGTCAGCTTGACATAGATGACCAAACCTACACCAAACCCAAACCTATTAGGAGCAGACGAGGGCATTCGATCCAATTTGAGATTCCAGCTACCAAGACAGATGTGTACAGCAATTCATTCTCCCCCCCCCCCCCCCCCCCCCCCCGCACAATTAAAGCATGGAATAGTCTTCACCCTACCATAGTTACTCAACCAGACGCAACTAAATTTAAGGTCACTCTTTTTCTCCAAGAACCCTTTCTTGCTTAAGTCCACCCTCCGCCACCTCCAGTTTAAATTCCATTTGGAATATTTTTGGAGGTCTAGGAATTCAAGAACCAACATCCTGTTTAGTCGTGCGCTTACCCGGCCAAATGGAGTCTATCATTTGCTTCCAGACGGTGTACTGCAATGGTCCTTTGAACAGTCCCAGAGGAAGATTGTCACCCGTTATAATCCGAAGATTGTCTTCGCTAAAGATGCAAACATGAAACAGTTGGGATTAGAAAATAGGCATTACATAGTGGCATTCACCTGGAGAGCACGGGGTTTCTATGGGAAAAACATGTCCTACCTCTTCTTTTGGCACGCTTCTTCCTAAAAGTGAAACAGAAGAGATGTCTGAGGTGACACAAATTCATTTCACTGCGTGTGATGTGTATGTGACGAATAAAATTGACTTTGACTTGACCTTGACTGTGGGGAAAGGACCTGTCCCACTTGGCCGTCATTTGCGCGTAAATTACGCGACATCATTTACACGTCATGACGCACGACGCGACACGCACGTGATGCGCGCATGGTGCGCATTACGCACGCATGGTGCGCGATGATATAGGCTGTGACGCGCGGCCGCGCAGGATTTTGTGATGTACAAAGCTTCGCGCGCCACCTGTGTGACGCGCAAATGACGGCCAAGTGGGATAGGCCCTTACCTTGCAAGAAAGGTGCCGCAACAGGGCAATCACTGATGATCAAATGCACTAGCAGACCAGGGGCGCAATCCGCACAACATTCTTCTTCATGAATACTTCATGGGAATAGGGGACCTCTTCCTAAATTTTGAGGAAGAGTTACGTTTTAAGGCAATTAAAACTACTAACTATCTATCGCCCCATGGGTCAATTGTAACTGCCAAGTACAACGCTCCGACACAAAAAGTGCAGGGGTATCGATGGGCAGAAAGGCTTTCTTCCGTCCCTTCAGAATTATGCAAAGGTTGACCACAATGACATGGTCAACTTGGAGAAGGTGGACCGAATGGCCCGTTTCCGTGTATACAGCTCTTTGACTCTATGACTCATAACGACCCTTGCAAAGACCCACGCACCTCCAGGAAATTCAGTATCTCCCTCCGGTCCATTGTCGAATGGAGTTTTGAGAGCTTCAGTTGAACAGAGTCCAGGCTCTCCTGGATCTCCTCGAAGTTCTTCTCCATCGTCTCCGAAATGTTCTCCTCGTGGCCCTTCAGCTCCTGAATTAAACTATCCTCCTTCCTCTCCAGAAAACTATGCATCTTGGCGAACTCGGAGGAAATGAGACCCTGTAGATTGGTGGCCTTTTCCTGGAGTCGAACAAAAAAAAGAAAAAAAAACAGAAGTCTCGTGTCCTACCAACCGAGAGGGTCTGGGGACACATCAGACTGCAGATGCTGTAATCTTGAGCAAAACACAAAGCGCTGGGGTAATTCTGCGGGTCAGGCAACATAAAAACATAGAAACATAGAAAATAGGTGCAGGAGGAGGCCATTTGGCCCTTCGAGCCAGCAACGCCATTCATTGTGATCATGGCTGATCGTCCCCAATCAATAACCCGTGCCTGCCTTCTCCCCATATCCCCTGATTCTGCTAGCCCCTAGAGCTCTATCTAACTCTCTTTTCAATTCATCCAGTAAATTGGCCTCCACTGCCCTCTGTGGCAGGGAATTCCACAAATTCACAACTCTCTGGATGAAAAAGTATTTTCTCATCTCACTTTTAAATGACCTCCCCTTTATTCTTAGACTGTGGGCCCTGGTTGTGGACTCCCCCGTTATCGGGAACATTTTCCCTGCATCTAGCTTGTCCAGTCCTTTTATAATTGTATACGTTTCCATAAGATAACCTCTCATCCTTTTAAATCCCAGTTAAAACTTTTAAAGCCCAGTCTTTCCGATCTCTCCTCGTATGACAGTCCCGCCAAGCCGGGGAATAATCTCGTGAACGTGGGGGTGGGGGGGGGGGGGGGGGGGGGGGGGGTAATGAACAGTGATCAGTGTGCCAGAGTACTTACCCCGATTTCAGAAAAGCTCTCCTTCTCCCTCAGTTTGGTTTCCAGAACGGTCATCTTCTGCCTCAGCATGTCCAATGAGGACTTCAGTTTATCCTGGTATGGAGATAAAAGTTTGTCAGAGACGTTTAAGGGAGCAGATAAAGTGACAATTGACAGGCTCTGGACCTGACCGCTTAAAAAGGCGGTGATGCACCTTCCAACCATTGTATCCTTACCTCTCTCCCCCCCCCCCACCCCCGACCTGTTGACCATCAGAATGTAGGGTGAGGGTGGGGGGAAATAGTAGAACAGACAGCTACAAGGCTATTCTAAAGAGAGAGTCACAGAATGAGTAGGAAGGAACTCCAGATGCTGGTTTACACCGAAGATAGACACAAAATGCAGGAGTAACAGGCAGCATCTCTGGATAGGAATGGGTGACGTTTCGGGTCGAGGCCCTTCTTCAGACTGAGAGTCGTATCTCCAGCTTCCTTGCTCCGCGTCCCCTTTGAACTCTCGTTTTCACACTTTACCTTTCCAAGTCGCCATGTCTCCCTCTCCACTGACTCTCAGTCTGAAGAAGGGTCTCGTCCAGAAACGTCACCCATTCCTTCTCTCGAGAGGAGGTGCCTGTCCCACTGAGTTACTCCAGCGTTTTGTGTCTACCTGTAGATAGAGCCATACAGGCCCTTGAGCTTAAGGATGTGCTTCAGGGTGTGCATCTCCTTCGTAAATCCCCACGTAGTCTATCGAGTGGAGAGTTAATACTGCAGATGCCCACATGTCTGACACATAGGTCGATATGGCTCCGATATATGAGTTGGACTCCTATTACCCGACCGTCTCCATATGTCCAGGCCAGAGGATTTGCGTTAGTGTCATTAGTTCATGTACATGAGTTAAAGGAGCAGAGTTGCGCCCTTCGGCCCATCGTGTCCACTCCGCCATTCATTCATGGCGAGACATATTTCTCTCTGAATCCCATTCTCCTGCCTTCTCCCCGTAACATTAGACACGCTTACAAATCAAGAACGTACCCGCTTTGAAAATACTCAAAGCCTTGGCCTCCACGGCCGTCTGTGCCAATGAATCCCACAGATTCACCACCCTTTGGCTAAAGAAAAACCTCCTCGTCGTCTTTCTGAAGGCAAATTGCCTGTTGTTGAAGAAGGAACTGCAGATGCTGGAAAAATCGAAGGTCGACAAAAATGCTGGAGATACTCAGAGGTTGAGGTCAGAGAAATTGTACAAGGCATTGGTGAGGCCAATTCTGGAGTATGGTGTACAATTTTGTTCGCCAAATTATAGGAAGGATGTCAACAAAATAGAGAGAGTACAGAGGAGATTTACCAGAATGTTGCCTGGGTTTCAGCACTAAGTTACAGAGAAAGGTTGAACAAGTTAGGTCTTTATTCTCTGGAGAGCAGAAGGTTAAGGGAGAACTTGATAGAGGTCTTTAAAATGATGAGAGGGATAGACAGAGTTGACGTGGATAAGCTTTTTCCATTGAGAGTAGGGAAGATTCAAACAAGAGGACATGATTTGAGAATTAAGGGACAGAAGTTTAGGGGTAACATGAGGGGGAACTTCTTTACTCAGTGAGTGGTAGCTGTGTGGAATGAGCTTCCAGTGGAAGTGGTGGAGGCAGGTTCGATATTATAATTTAAAAATAAATTGGATAGGTATATGGACGGGAAAGGAATGGAGGGTTATGGTCTGAGTGCAGGTAGATGGGACTAGGAGAGGCCGAGATGGGCCTGGAAGGGCCGAGATTGCCTGTTTCCGTGCTGTAATTGTTATATGGTTTTATGTTATATGGTTATATGGTTGGGGCAGCATCTATGGAGCGAAGGAATAGGTGACGTTTCGGGTCGAGACCCTTCTTCAGACTTGCCTGTGCGTGATTATTATATTCACATCAAAATTAGAGACGGCTGGAAATAAAAGGCTAGGATCGGGTCTCGTTTTACTGTGGACGTCTATGGTAAATGCTCTAACATACACCGACAAAAGTTGACACAAGTACCCGACACAACTATATCTGATGAATAGTCTCCCTTATCATCGACTCCATCTACTCTTCACGCTGCCTCGGGAGAGCAGCTATCTTAATTTCACCATCTTTTTTTAACCCTTTTTCTCCGCCTTTCGATCGGCCAAATTGACTATTTTGAGGAAGGACATTCTTGCTATAGAGGGAGTGCAGCGTAGGTTCACCAGGTTAATTCCCGGGATTGCGGGACTGTCATATGCTGAGAGAATGGAGCGGCTGGGGTCGTATACTCTGGAGTTTAGAAGGATGAGAGGGTATCTCATTGAAACATATAGGATTGTTAAGGGTTTGGACACGTTAGAGGCTGTAAACATGTTCCCGGTGTTGGGGGAGTCCAGAACCAGGTTGCTGTCTGTACGGAGTTTGTACGTTCTCCACGTGACCTGCGTGGGTTTTCTCCGAGATCTTCTGTTTCCTCCCACACTCTAAAGACGTACAGGTTTGTAGATTAATTGGCTTGGTTAAAACAAAGTATAATTGTCCAAGTTGGCGATATGCAGAGTACTGCCCTGCCGACTACAACATTCAGAAGGTTCAGAAGGATATGGGGAGAAGGCAGGAACGGGGTACTGATTGGGGATGATCAGCCATGATCACATTGAATGGCGGTGCTGGCTCGAAGGGCCGAATGGCCTACTCCTGCACCTATTGCCTATTGTCTAAAGCATGAATGCATTCCCCACCAGATTCAGGAACAGACCGTGGGATTATTCTCTGTGGATATGCACCAGCCCTCGGTCCTACGGGCTCTGGTTTCAAGACCCGGACGACACAAGTCAAAATCTAGGGGATGTGTATTTAAGGTGAGCGGGGAAAGATATAATAGGAAAGTGAGCGGCAACTTGTTCACACAGAGGATGGTGGATATATAGAAGGAGCTATCGGGAAGGTAGTTGAGGCATAAACTATAACAATATTTAAAATACATTTGCACAGGTACATGGATATGAACATTTAGAGGGATATGGCCAAACGCGGGCAGGTGGGACGAGTGTAGATGGGGCGTCTTGGTCAGCATGGGCGAGCTGGGCCGAAGGGCCTGTTTCCATGCTGTGTGACTTCGTGACTCTGTGATTCAAGCATCCATGTGTAAAGTTCCATATTTATGATGTGGACCTTGTTAAACGTCTGTGAGGAGAGAATGAGTGGATTTCTCGATACTTTAGTGCTCAGAGAGGAACGACTATCTCACAAGATATTTGCAAGATTCATTGCGCAGGTTAATGATACTGGGTCGGATATTTGATGAGACACCACGAGTGATTGAAGAACGGGCGACCGGTTTCAGATCGCTCGCTTGCATCGTCGCGCAAAGCAGAAAATAAATCATGTCCTGGGCCTCCTCCATTGTCAGAGTGAGGCCCAGCGCAAATTGGAGGAACAGCACCTCATATTTCGCTTGGGTAGCTAATACCCAACGGTATGAACATTGACTTACTTCAGGTAGCCCTTACTCTCCCTCTCTCCCCCTCCACCCCTCCTCCTTCCCATTTCTCCAATCACTCTGAATGTCCCCTGATTACATCTCATCTCTGTTCGAAGGTAGGCAAAAATGCTGGAGAAACTCAGCGGGCGAGGCAGCATCTATGGAGCGAATGAATAGGTGACGTTTCGGGTCGAGACCCTTCTTCGTTCAGACGAAGTGTTTCGACCCGAAACCTCGCCCATTCCTTCGCTCCATAGATGCTGCCTCACCCGCTGAGTTTCTCCAGCATTTTTGTCTACCTTCGATTTTTCCGGCATCTGCAGTTCCTTCTTAATCATTTTATATCTGTTTGCTACGTTGTTAGCTTCTCCAAGCTTACAGTGATCTATTCTGCATTTTCCTTGCTCTCCATCTCCTTTGATGTCTCGATTTCACACCTTACTCTTCCTTATCTCTCTCCCCTGACTCTCAGTCTGAAGAAGCGTCTCGATCCGAAAAGTCGCCCACTCTTTCTATCCAGAGATGCTGCCTGCCCCGCCGAGTTACTCCAGCGCTCTGTGCCTTTATCCAAGAACGCCCCGGAATGGAAAGGCATGCGACCCCTCACACTCACCTTGTATTTCTCCACAGCTTCGTGGATGAGCATGAAGTCATGCTGCTTGTGGCTGCCGCCCGCTCTCCCGTCCAAACACATCACACAGATCAGTTCCCTGTCCGTCTCACAGAAGAGTTTCAGCTCCTCCTTGTGTTCCTTGCAGTACAGTTTGGGCGCCGCTTGTCTCGGCCGAGCGGGCGGACCCTCTTCGCCCTCCTGCCTGACCGGGGCCAGGTTGAGAGTACGGGCAGTGTCGGCCAGGTGGCCCAGCGCCCGGTTGGCCCTCACGCTGTTGTCCCCGATCACAGTCCCGCACTGGGGACACGAGTTGGCCTCGCCGCCCTCGCAGTACACCTGGAGACAGGCCTGGCAGAAATTGTGGCCGCAGTCCAGAATGACCGGCTGGTCGAACAGCTCGATGCAGATGGGGCAGTTCAAGTATTCGGCCAAACTCCCCGCCTGTTCCTTGAACGCCGTGTTCAGCCGTACCTTGTGTGGTTTGTTTCCCTCTTCACCCTCCTCCTGCCGCCCCGGGGCAGTGTCCATGTTTATCCCCCAACCTGGCCCGGGCAAGTCTCCTTCAGCAGCCCAATCGCCAATACTCTGGCGAGGTAGAGACCAAATGAACGGGGCATCTTTCTGGGAGATCTTCCCCTCCCAACATGCTCACCATTGGTTGACAAGAAACATCGCCCAATCATAACATTGATTTTGTTGATACATTTTATATCCGCGATTGTGGGCTTTCAGAACAATAGACAATAGACAATTGGTGACGGAGTAGGCCCTTCGGCCCCACCATTCAATGTGATCATGGAAAAAGTGTTTCCTCATCTCCGTTCTAAATGGCTTACCCCTTATTCGTAAACTGTGTGACCCCTGGTTCTGGACCCCCCCAACCTCAGTTGGGAGGCCGGTTCTCGGAATACTTTCAGGAGAGTGCTAGATAGGTCTATTAAAGAGAGCGGGCTGCGGGGAGAAGGCAGAAAAGGGGTACTGATTGTGGATGACATAAGGTTGGTATGGGATTGGACACGCTAGAGGCAGGAAGCATGTTCCCGATGTTGGGGGAGTCCAGAACCAGGGGCCACACGCAGTTTAAGAATAAGGGGTAAGCCATTTAGAACGGAGACGAGGAAACACTTTTTCTCACAGAGGGTTGTGAGTCTGTGGAATTCTCTGCCTCGGGGGGCGGTGGAGGCCGGTTCTCTGGATACTTTCAAGAGAGAGCTAGATAGGGCTCTTAAAGATGGCGGAGTCAGGAGCTATGGGGAGAAGGCAGGAACGGGGTACTGATTGTGGATGATCAGCCATGATCACATTGAATGGCGGTGCTGGCTCGAAGGGCCGAATGGCCTACTCCTGCACCTATTGTCTATTGTCTATTGTCTATTGTCACAGAGTCACGATCATAACGTCATGCGTGACAGACAATAGATAATAGACAATAGACAATAGGAGCAGGATTAGGCCATTCGGCCCTTCGAGCCAGCACCGCCATTCAATGTGATCATGGCTGATCATCCCCAATCAGTACCCCGTTCCTGCCTTCTCCCTATATCCCCTGACTCCGCTATATTTAATACCCTATCCAGCTCTCCCTTGAAAAGAGAATAACTAAGTCATTCGGCCCATCAAGTCTACTCCGCCGTTCTATAATGGATGATCTATCTCTCATTCCTAAACCCATTTTCCTGCGTTTTCCCTTAACCCCTGACACCCGTCCTAATCAAGAATCTATCTATCTCTGCCTTAAAAACATCAATTGACTTGGCAGCCTCCTGTGACTAAGAATTCAACAGATTCACCACCCTCTGACTAAAGACATTTCTCCTCATCTCCTGCCAGACGAAACGTCCTTTAACTCTGCAGCTATGACCACTAGTCCTGGACTCTCCCACTAGTAGAAACATCCTCTCCACATCCACTCCATCGAATGAATGAATGAATGAATGAATAAATTTATTGGCCAAGTACTCACATACAAGGAATTTGCCTTGGTGCTCCGCCCGCATGTGACAACAACATAGAGCAACAGGAACCCTGAATATCCAGCCTGAGCATGCATGAACAGTCTGGGGCTTTAAGCGAGGGAGGGGTTGGGAGTCAAGGTTTACAAGGTTTACAAGGTTAAATGCCGGGATGGCGGGACTGTCATATGCTGATAGAATGGAGCGGCTGTGCTTGTATACTCTGGAGTTTAGAAGGACGAGAGAGGATCTTATTGAAACATTTAAGATTATTGAGGGGTTGGACACACTAGAGGCAGGAAAAACGTTCTCAATGTTGGGGAGTCCAGAACCAGGGGCCACAATTTAAGAATAAAGGGGAGGCCATTTAAGACTGAGGTGAGAAAAAAACTTTTTCACCCAGAGAGTTGTGAATTTGTGGAATTCCCTGCCACAGAGGGCAGTGGAGGCCAAGTCACTGGATGGATTTAAGAGAGAGTTAGATAGAGCTCTAGGGGCTAGTGGAATCAAGGGATATGGGGAGAAGGCAGGCACGGGTTATTGATTGGGGCCGATCAGCCATGATCACATTGAATGGCGGTGCTGGATCGAAGGGCCGAATGGCCTACTCCTGCACCTATTGTCTATTGTCTATTGAGTCGCTCTCTACGAATTATGAGCGGAGTCAGGTTTATTACTCCGCAAGGGGTGAATATGCCATTCTAGCATCTGCGGCAATGTGTCGCCCCTAACACCCCAAGTGTACCGGGGTATAAGCAGCGAACTTCGCACTGCAGACTACCCACATTCGAGTGGATGGCAGCACTGGTAGCCATTGGATCGGTGTGCCTGTTTCAGCTTCTGTGTCAGTTCGCGGTCAGCTTGTTATTCAGCCAGCCTTATAAACACGAGCGGCCTTTGGACTTGGATTTTACTTCAAACCGACGGGTTGCAGGATACTCGGCTTATCAATTGTGTGCTTTTCAACCATGACCCCGGAGCGGGTCAAAGCCAGATGGAAGCTCAAGTGGCCTTGAGGCTGTGTTATGCCAGCGCCCAGTAGATTCTGTGTTTCACTGCGATTTTTCAATTGCACTGCCTCTTGCCGGCAGTGAGGTTTTGTTTTTACATTTAAGGCAGACACAGCAGGCAGCGAAGAAAGCTAATGGAATGTTGGCCTTCATAACAAGAGGATTTCAGTATAGGAGTAGAGAGGTTCTCATGCAGTTGTATAGGGCTCTGGTGAGACCACATCTGGAGTATTGTGTACAGTTTTGGTCTCCCAATTTGAGGAAGGACATCCTTGTGATTGAGGCAGTGCAGCGTAGGTTCACGAGATTGATCCCTGGGATGGCGGGACTGTCATATGAGGAAAGATTGAAAAGACTAGGCTTGTATTCACTGGAGTTTAGAAGTATGAGCGGGATATCTTATAGAAACATGTCAAATTATAAAAGGACTGGACAAGCTCGATGCAGGAACAATGTTCCCAAGTTGGGCGAGTCCAGAACCAAGGGCCACACAGTCTTAGAATAAAGGGGAGGCCGTTTAAGACTGAGGTGAGAAAAAAACATTTTCACCCAGAGCGTTGTGAATTTGTGGAATTCCCTGCCACAGAGGGCAGTGGAGGCCAAGTCGCTTTATGGATTTAAGAGAGAGTTAGATAGAGCTCTAGGGGCTAGTGGAGTCAAGGAATATGGGGAGAAGGCAGGCACGGGTTATTGATTGGGGACGATCAGCCATGATCACAATGAATGACGGTGCTGGCTCGAATGGCCTCCTCCTGCACCTATTTTCTATGTTTCTATGTTAAAATACTGGAGTAACTCGGCGGATGAGGCAGCACGTATGGAGAGAAGGAAATGGTGACGTTTCGGGTCGAGACCCTTCTTCAGACTTTCTTCTTCAGACAAGGCCATCTGTCACAGGCCTGCCATAATTGCCCCTGAGAAGGCCAAGTGTTGCAGTGCGCCTCCCACGACTCTCTCGGCCAGTTCAGAGCTCCATGTTTGGCACTGGTCTAGAGTCACATCCAAGCAAGTGTGGGTAAGAATGGCAGGTTGTTAAATGATCCCGAAACCCGAAACGTCGCTTATCTGTTCCCTCCACAGGTCGACACAAACAACTGGAGTAACTCAGTGGGTCAGACAGGTTATTTGGAGAAAAGGAACAGGTGACGTTTCGGTAGAGACCCCCCTCCCCGCCGCCCAGTTATTTCCCGGGACTGTCGTATGCTGAGAGAATGGAGCGGCTGGGCTTGTACACGCTGGAGTTTAGAAGGATGAGAGGGTTTCTTATTGAAACATAAGATTATTAAGAGTTTGCACACGCTAGAGGCAGGAAACATGTTCCCGATTTTGGGGGAGTCCAGAACCAGGGGCCACACAGTTTAAGAATAAGGGATAAGCCATTTAGAACGGAGATGAGGAAACACTTTTTTCACCCAGAGAGTTGTGCGTCTGTGGAATTCTCTGCCTCGGGGGGCGGTGGAGGCCGGTTCTCCGGATAATTTCAAGAGAGAGCTAGATAGGGCTCTTAAAGGTAGCGGAGTCAGGGGATATGGGGAGAAGGCAGGAACGGGGTACTGATTGGGGATGATCAGCCATGACCACATTGAATGGCGGTGCTGGCTCGAAGGGCCGAATGGCCTCCTCCTGCACCTATTGTCTATTGTCTATTGTCTCAGGGCACATTTAGAGAGGGGATCTTTTATGAAACATATAAGATTATCAAGGGTTTGGACACGCTAGAGGCAGGAAACATGTTCCCGAAGTTGAGGGGAGCCCAGAACTAGGGGCCACCGTTTATAACTAACAATTACAGCACGGAAACAGGCCATCTCGGCCCTTCTAGTCCGTGCCGAACACTTACTCTCACGTAGTTCCATCTACCTGCACTCAGACCATAACCCTCCATTCCTTTCCCGTCCATATAGCTATCTTTAAGAATAAGGGGTAGGCCATTCAGAACGGAGATGGGGGTGCAGCTCCATGCGTCTTCAGTTCCGGTCATTCTAAATGGCTTACCCCTTATTCTTAAACTGTGGCTCCTGGTTCTGGACACCCCCAACATCGGGAACATGTTTCCTGCCTCTAGTGTGTCCAAGTGTGAGATTTTGCTCTTTAGGAGATTGAATGTTAGGGGAAGTAATACCCTTATCGGTAAGACCCTTAACAGCATTGTTCTGTATAGGGACCCAGTTCGCAGTTCGCCGCATGTGACAGCACAAATATATAGGGTGGTAAATACGGTATGCTTGCCTTCCTTGCTAGGGCCATGGAATATTGAGTCAGGGAGTTATGATGCAGTTCTATGCGTCTTTAGTTTGGGCCACATCTGGTGCATTGCGTGCAGATCCGGTCATCTCATTACAGGAAAGCTTTGGAGAACGCATAGTCAATCAGAATGCTGCCTGGATTGGTGGATCTCAGACACAGGGAGAGTTTGGATACGCTTGGATTGTTTCCTCTGGAGCGGCCCAGGTTGAGGGTAGACTCGGCACAGACCTTGTTCTGTGCTGCACTGTTCAATGTTCTACGCTCTAATTTCCCCAGCAAATGATTCTCACCTTCCCTGACGGTATTCGTCTGAGAGCTGGCACCGACTCGATGGGCTGAACGCACTCTTGGCAACTCGTGAGTAAATACGAGACGGAGACATCAGACACGGTGCGCGGTGCAGCTGAATGTCGGTGTCAGCGTTGCTCTCATTGCCATTTCACAATGACTGGGGTGAGCCCGAGTTCATATCCAAAGGGGCTTACTCAGTAACACAGGGCTCAGTGAAACACGAAGGAACTCTGATCGTACGCTACACGTGTCGCCTCAACCTCACCTGTAAGACCTGGCGCTATCTCTGCAAGTTCAGAAGCCGACAAACTTTGCAAATCTTTAATGAATAATTCAGCCTTCAGACATCTATTGCATTAAGCTGATTGCGTCAATACATTTGCTTTTCTCCAGATTTCCTGTGCAAGTCAAGGGATGCAGGGAGAAGGCCGGAACGGGGTACTAATTGGGGACCAAGGACCACAGTTTAAGAATAAGGGGTAAGCCATTGAGAACGGAGACGAGGAAACACTTTTTCTCACAGAGAGTTGTGAGTCTGTGGAATTCTCTGCCTCGGGGGGCGGTGGAGCCCGGTTCTCTGGATACTTTCAAGAGAGAGCTAGATAGGGCTCTGAAAGATAGCGGAGTCTGGGGATATGGGGAGAAGGCAGGAACGGGGAACTGATTGGGGATGATCAGCCATGATCACATTGAATGGCGGTGCTGGCTCGAAGGGCCGAATGGCCTCCTCCTGCACCTATTTTCCATGATCCTCCTGCACCTATTGTCTATCGTCTATTGTCAACTTCTTTGCAACGTTAAAGGGGGCGTGGGTCAATGTGTTCGTTGTCTGAATGAATGAGACTTGTGCAGCTAAAAAATGTAACATTGGGGTGTCCTGTCCCACTTAATAAGTTAGCCATTAATTTGTACATTGGACTCTTGCCAGGAGCAGATAGTCTCCACAGTGAGCAAGTCGGGATTCAATCAACTCCCGTCCTCTTGGATCTAAGCCTCTTGCCTCTGAGAATTGGTCCGACCCGTTTGAGTGCCCGGTTCCCTGCTCGCCCGGGACCCCAGAAGCCCCGAACTCCTCCAGCCGGGTGGCGGCGCTCAGAAGATGTGGTGCCTTTTGATACCGTTCCTTGTTTTTCCAGGTATGGCTCTCGTGGGCGTGAGGCAGAGCGGCCTTGTGTCTCTCCTCTCTAACCAGCTCTGACCAGCTGGATAGTTCTAGTTGGCGGGACCCCACCTAACGTCTCACCCCCGTGTGATTGAGACTGCGCTAGGAGTCGAGGACAGTCTCTGAGAACGTTGTTACGACGCCAATGCGCGGGTTGACACAAGTGGCAGTACAATAGAGAATAGAATACAATAGAGAATAGGCAATAGGTGCAGGAGTAGGCCATTTGGCCCTTCGAGGCAGCACCGCCATTCAATGTGATCATGGCTGAGACAGGGCAGAAACCTAGTTTGGAATCCTAGTAAGAATCCACGATTGAATGGCAGGGTAGATTTGATGGGCCGAATGACCTAATTCAGCTCCTATCACGTACGACCTTATGACCTGACCTAAAACAAGGGGTCCAGAACAAGGGGTCACAGTTTAAGGATAAGGGGGAAATCTTTTCGGACCGAGATGAGGAAAACATTTTTCACACAGAGAGTGGTGAATCCCTGGAATTCCCTGCCACAGAAGGTAGTTGAGGCCACAGTTCGTTGGCTATATTTAATATAGTTAGATATGGGAGTTAGATGTGGCCCTTGTGGCTAAAGGGATCAGGGGGTATGGAGAGAAGGCAGGTACAGGATACTGAGTTGGATGATCAGCCATGATCATATTGAATGGCGGTGCAGGCTCGAAGGGCCGAATGGCCTACTCCTGCACCTATTTTCCATGTTTCTATGTTTCTAAAACAAAAGATGAGAATCTCTGCTTCTGCTGTTTCTACTAATTATCTCTGGCTCGCTCTGCTTTCCACTAAATGTGTGTGACTCTGCGTTTACCTGCAGGCCTCGTTCGGGCTGACGACACCCTGTACATCTCCCCCATCTCCATGACCCGTCGTGAGAATGAAACGGTGACGCTGGACTGCTTCACGTCCAGGAATCTAGATGACCACTTCTTCATCTGGGGGTCGGCCAAGCCCACCGACCAACTCATATCTTGGATCCTGTACTGGACCCCCGGATCAGCGGGGTCTCTGTACTCGGTGCCCGGCACGGACCGGTTCAGCGGTTCTAAGGACTGGGCCAGCAAGCGGTTCTCTCTCACCATTAAGGACCTGCAGCGAGAGGACTCGGCCAGGTACTACTGTGGCAGCTCCAACACCTACTTCTCCTACAGTACCGACTGGAGCGGATGTGGAGTCACCCTGACCGTCAACTCTGGTAAGTTGAGTCCTCTACCCTAGGTTGCCGCCGCCGTGCAGTTTCGAGGGAGTGTGTGTTGGATAGAACTAGTCATAGTGTGATACAGTGTGGAATCAGTTCCTTCGGCACCAACATGCCCACACCGGCCAACATGTCCCAGCTAGACTAGTTCCACCTGCCAAAGTTTGGTGTAAATCACAGGTCCTATCCATATACCTGTCTAACTGTTTCTTAAATGTTAGACAATAGACAATAGGTGCAGGAGTAGGCCATTTGGCCCTTCGAGCCAGCACCGCCATTCAATGTGATCATGGCTGATCATCCCCAATCAGTACGCCCTTCCTGCCTTCTCTCCATATCCCCTGACTCCGCTATTTTTACGAGCCCTATCTAGCTCTCTCTTGAAAGCATCCAGAGAACCGGCCTCCGCCGCCCTCTGAGGCAGAGAATTCCACAGACTCTCCACTCTCTGTGAGAAAAAGTGTTTCATCGTCTCCGTTCTAAATGGCTTACTCCTTATGCTTAAACTGTGGCTCCTGGTTCTGGACTCCCCCAACATCGGGAACATGTTTCCTGCCTCTAGATGTCCAAGCCCTTAACAATCTTAACAATGTTGGGATAGTCCCAGCCTCAACTCCATCCTATCGCAACTTGTTCCATACACCCACCACCCGTTGTGTGAAAAAGTTATCCCTCATCCTCCTGCGCTCCAAGCAATAGAGTCCCAGCCTACTCAACCTCTCCCTATAGCTCAGACCATCCAGCCCAGGCAACATCCTCGCAAATATTTTCTGTACCCTTTCCAGCTTAACAACGTATTTCCTAAAACATGGTGCCCAGAACTGAATACAATACTCTAATGGCCTAGTGTGCAGGTGAACGCTGATCGGCGGGGGCAGGGTGGGTCGAGGGGCCTGTTTCCACCCTGTATCTCGAAAACAACAAATACAAACTATAACAGCGGATGGACACCAAAAGCTGGAGTAACTCAGTAGCTGGGTCAGACTATGGAGAAAAGGAATAGGTGAGGTTTCGGAACAAGAGTCGAGTCAAGTCAAGAGTGTTTTATTGTCGTCCTAGATAGAACAATGAAAATGTTTCCGGTTTTCACGAGCTAATTCACGAGCTCTGCCGAGTTTGCCCTTGACATACTCGCAGCATGGTCGTCACGAGGTCGTAGGAGGTCGTGGGTAGGTTGTGATGCTGGTCGTAGGTACTCGTGGCGTCAAGTAACCTGAAGAAAAATGTCCAAGAGTAAAAAAGGTCGTGAGTTAGGTCGTGAAAGTGGGACAGGCCCTTAACAGACTCACGGCCAAAAACGTCACCTATTCCTTCTCTCCAGAGATGCTGTCTGAGTTACTCCAGCCTTTTGTGTCTATCTTCGGGAAATACACCAATCGTCTACTTTGGACTTCTTTGGGACATGATCCTGAACATTCTTCAAGTCAAGTCAACTTTATTTGTGACATACACATACAAGATATGCAGTGAAATGAAAGTGGCAATGGTGCAGATTGTGCAAAAGCTACAGGACAACAGAACAGAATCAGTATTTACATCTAACAAAAAGACACAACAGTATTTAAACCCTAGGTACACAAACATGCTGGAGAAACTCAGCGGGTGCAGCAGCATCTATGGAGCGAAGGAAATAGGCGACGTTTCGGGCCGAAACCCTTCTTCAGACTGATGGGGTGTGTGTGGGGGGGGGGGGGGGGGGGGGGGGGGGGGGGGGGGGGGGCAGGC